>NC_041359.1:14095112-14360112 GCF_900634415.1 Cottoperca gobio
GTGAATCGTTTAAAGAGGGTGTGATTGTCTTGAGTACAAAGTTACAGATGTCATCACCACGTAGTTCAAAGCAGACAAAAAGCGGTTTGATCTATTGTTTTTCCCCTCTCACAAACGACAAAAAAAGAGAGCAAACCCACTGTATTCACTTGCTGCCACCTCTTTCAGTCTGAGCAATGAACTCTTCTGTATTGACATGATAATTCAGGCATACTTTGTTTTTAAAACTTAAGTACTTGACTTTGAACAGACTTAACTGTAGCTTTTGAACATCTAAAACACTTATTTGTTTTCAGTTAATGAGGCTTACTTCAGCCGGATCTGCGGCCCTGTTGTCCTGAACCTGCACAGTGAGCTGCTGCTGCTGCTGCTGCAGGGCTGACTCCAGCCGCTCCACCTTCTCCTGCAGAGACACCACCTGACACAAACACACATAGAGTATTGTATGGGTGTGGTTTTGTAATACTTTTTTAAATGAATAACATATCAGAAAGAAGTGAAACATGCCCATTACAATTTCCAATAGCACAATTTGACCTCTTCAAATGTCTCTTTGTCCACCCATCAGTCCAAAACTCTTCATATTTGAGAAAATGGAACCAGTGAATTTTGGTCTTTTTAGCTTGAAAAACTAGCTCTGCAGTGCAGTAAACTTATTACACTGATGTAATGTCATGTGTATTTATCTATACCAGTGGCACACATTTGTAGGACATTTGAGAAAAAGAAACTAAACTAAAACACAAATAAAAAACAAACAATTATGCGTCTCAAACCACAGTTGATATTTATATGCATATTTCATTTTGAAATATTTCCTTCCACAGAAGTGAGTTACAGAGCACTGTCACCCATATGTTAGCTATGCAAGATATTGAAGTCTGGTTCAAACAATGTTTCTGATGAGCTGGTTGATGAGCAAACAGGGAAAATCCATATCAACCGCCGTATCAGTGCAAACATGTGCGTCTACACATGAACACAAAATACTGTGGTAAACAGTCTCACTTAAAACTGAATGAATGCTCTCTGAACCCGTCCACTGATTTGTTCACACTTTGTTCAGACTTAATTGTAAATGTGCTTTACAACAGGCAGATCTCACCCACTCTTCTTAAAGTATGATTTACCTCCTTTTAATATACGCCCACACAACGACTTACCAACTTAAATCATCAAGGAGAATGAAGTGTTTGGTTCCTACCAGCTCTGTAAATGTAAGCTTACAGTATTTGATTTAATGTTATCTCACCATAATTCCAGCAGGTATCAGAGAGCTTTTCTCAGCATCCAGAGTGCGTACCCTGCTCCTCAAGGCTCTGATCTCGAGGTCCAGGCGATCATTCAGCTCTTTGGCCTTTCGCAGTTCCACCATTTCTTTTGAAATCAAGTCAGATAATGAAGTCATCAGATTATAATTAATATATGTGGGTTTTTGTCTGTGAAATGCTGGTCAATTGTGAGTAGTCTAACTTGTTTAAGCACTTTCTTTTATGATTCAACAAAAAAAAAGGTAAATATTGTTGTGAGGATCAGCTGAGGAGCAGGTGACAGTTTCTGTGTGGAGTTTGCACATTCACCCCTTGTTGGTGTGGGTTTCCTCCCAGAACATAATGACTAGGTGCATAAAACCCTTGAGGTTTTGTGAAATAGAAACTTGTGAAAATGTCCTTGCCTCTCCTCCAGTGCATGTTAGAATAATCTCCAGCCTGTGTGAACTGGATAAGCGAGTATTCAAAATAAATGAATCTGAATGTGTGGGGATTGTAGCACAGATCTTGTCTCCCTTTTCCACCCAATAGAAGTTTAATAACATAACAATAATTCAGACAGACATGAACAATTATTCTCACCATATTTCTTCAGTTTGTGTACTTCCTGTCTGAGTTGCTCGACCTCCTGCTGGGCTGCTTGCAGCTCAGGCTCTAAAAACACAAGACGTTAGAATAAACACAAAGCTGCTGGCAGAGTTTCCTATTCAATTAGGAGCATTTGGCAGGTGGTGGTAACTGCTCTTTTAGTTCAGAGTCTCTTTGGGTATTGTATGATCGTAAACTTACTTCTGAAATCATGTAAAATACAATATTTATTAAGGATTCTGCTGAAAGTTTATGATGTTTTATTTTCTGGTATTGGTAGAAACTGAGGAAACGTTAAGATAGTGGCTACTGAGTTACTACCATGAAAAATATCTCTCAGATTCACAGTCTGCTTGTAAGTAGCCGATTAATATCGCTCACCATAAGCTCTTTGGGTCAAATGAGCAGACTCCAGCTCATCAGTCATACGCCGGATCTCGTTGTGGGCCATGGCCAGCCGACGGGAGCCCTCCTCCAAGTCCCGCTCCAGACGGGAACATTCCCTCGCCACACTGCTTGCCTGGCCAGTCAAATGCCTGGCCTCAACCTAAAGAGAGAGAGAGGGAAAGAGTGGCTTACCAAATGACCAAGATTAAAGTGAATGCCGTACTATGAAGAGAACCAATTAATACAAACAAGAAATTCATAAATGCATGCAAGAACAGACAAGAGACCTTGAGAAGTGCACTGGATCAAGATGCATCAGTGGTGTGGTTTCTTGAATTTCTTCTGGCATGCAAAGTTCCCTAGCCTGAGGTGGTAACAGAGCTTAATAACACTGGAACAAAACAAAACAAAAATGTTGCAGTTATTGTTGATGCTGCTGAACAAAAAACATGCAAAATAAATCCTCATATTCAAGCGTGCACCTTGGGACGCACCAAATCCTGTCCATGATTTTGCAACTGAGCTGAGTGCAGTTTTTAGTGTTTGTTAGTATGGGACGCAGAAACTTTACTGTACATAAAAGGACATACAGGGATGAAAGTATGTTTGCTCTGTGCAGCTTTGTGGAGTCCAAAGAGTCTCTTCCATGGGCTCTGGCCATGTCGTGGCGCCCCCTTGTGGGAAGACTAGAATAACATTAGATCACAGAATCATAGAATTAGTCCTTTGCACACAGATAAATGTATATGTACATGTTTTAACAACTGAAAAAAACGTATAACCTGGTGTGCAATGGTGTTCAGTGCCTGGGCTTCTGTCCCAAGCGCGGTGGCTGTGTTTCCATCACCCGTCAGATTGTTTGGATTCTCAGTAATCTCAAGTAAGGAGGCTCTCTCTACCAGGAGGTAGGCCACCTGCTCACTGGGGCTGCTGTGAATCAACTCTGTGAGACCCTGCTGGTACAGCATCTTAGCCACCTCACTTATCTGGGAATCTATCACAACAGAGAACGGTGACAAAGAAGGATTTATACGGTTCAAGGTTAATTCATTGTCATTGTACAACACAGGATTGCACAACAAATTGCAGTTGTAGTGCCTTTATATTACAAAATAAAACATGCGTTCAGGAGTCTCACAGCCTGAGGAAAGAAGCTGCTCTGTAGTCTGGTGGTACAGTAGCGGATATTTCTGTAGCGCTGGCAAGAAGGCAGCACGGTGAACAGGATGTGGTCGGGGTTAGTATTGTTGGCACCTCGTCAGACGATATCACTGATGCTCGGTAGATGTGTTCCAATGATGTTGTGGGCGGATTTAATCACCCTTTGCAGAGCCACCCTGTCCTGGGCTGTGCACATCCCGTGCCAGTTTGTAATGTTTCCAGTCAGGATGCTTTCTTTTGCTCCTCTGTAAAAGTGATCAAGAACTTGGCAGGTGACCTTCTCAGGTTTCCTTAAGATATTCAGCCATTTCTTTTTCTTTTTTTCAACATAATGGAGATGTGTGAGAACCGTGTCAGATTGTTTGCGAGGCTGATTCCCATGAAGCTAAAACTGTTCACTTGCTCCACCTCAGCTACATTGATGTAGACAAAGGAGTGTGTCTTCGCCTCCTTTTTTCCTAGAATCAACTTTCAGCTCCTTGGTTTTCCTTTCAAATCTGAAATCTGTGGACTGGGGTTGTCTGGGGTCTTGTCTCCCTTCTGTTCTCTCCTTTCAGCCACACTCCCACTTCCCTAGGCCTCTGCATCAGGAGCCTGGCTGCACGCACCACCAGACTCAAGGACAGTTTTTACCACCAAGCCAACCAACCTACCAAACCAACCTGCAAAACTTGAAACAATTCCCCATCCATCCACCAGATGCCCTCAGACTCTCTCATACACCTGCTCACCTGTTTCCACTGCCCCTCATCAGCCCTGCAGTATATAACCGGCCCATGTCCACTCATTCCTAACCAAGTTGTCAAAGTTGTGCTGTACTGGTGTGGTCCAGCAGTCAGCAGTTACCACTGATTCAGCCGATTCCCCGCCGGATCGTCAAACTGTAATGTTGCTGCCGTTAGACAGGTTAGACCCAGCAAATTGTGCAACAAGATAGGACAGCTAGCATGGCTTGTGTTACTGAAGAAAATTGATAATGATACTATAAAAAGAGATAAGTAGAAAGCCTTTAGCGTATGAGACAGAAATACCTACAGAATATTCTCAAAATATGTCCTAATAATCTATTGGAAATTACAATGATTTTATAAGATTTTGTCAAAGTGCAGGTAAAGATCCGAAAGTTGTCTTATTCTTATTTGTAAGTAGTGTACAGGTAAAAATGTCCGACCTTGAAGAGATATTAGGCGTCGCAGCTGATCCTTGAGTTGATCGTTTTCATCTTGTATCTCCTGAGCCAAAACATCTTTGTGCTCTGTAAAGATTCGGATCTGCTCCAACGACTTGCGTACCTTCCAGACAGACAGAGAGCGGACACAGACCTTCACTTATTCTTGCACTTCTTGACAATTTCTGATGTCACTCGCAATTCAGCAGTGATAACTCACCTCTGCCATCTCTGATAAGTGTTGTGAGCGCTGGGTGTCCAGGTCCCATGTCACACTGTTCAGGCGGCTTCTTGTGCGCTGGAGGGAACTCCATAGCAAATACAGCTGAGCCTCCTTAGGGGAGTCAGGAGCGAGCCCCTCCTCAATGAACCATGTGGCGATCTGCTCCAGCTCCTCCTAGAGATGGGTGACATGTGGACATGGTCACACATTACATTACATTACAGTTCATTTAGCTGACACTTTTGTCCAAAGCGACGTACAAAAAGTGCAAACAATCATGTTTCAACTCCGAACAGCAAGAATCTTGTAAGTACAATAGCTTCAAATAGGTACAGTCGTTTAAGTGAACACTGTCTTCAAATAAGCCAGTTTGAAGTGCAAAATAAGTGCAACATACAGAAACAATAGAATACAAATTCAACTATTAGCTATAAATAAGCCAAATAAGTGCAACATACGAAGAACAGTTATTTTGTTTTCTTCATTCGCCGAGGTGCAGTCAAAACAGGGGAGTTTTCAGTCTGCGGTGGAAGGTGTGAAGACTGTCACACACAAACCACCTTATCCATCCATCCATCCATCCATCGTCTACCGCTTATCCGGGATCGGGTCGCGGGGGCAGCAGCTCCAGTAAGGAACCCCAATCTTCCCTTCTCCGGGCCACATCCTCCAGCTCCGACTGGGGGATCCCGAGGCGTTCCCAGGCCAGAGAGGAGATATAATCTCTCCACCGAGTCCTGGGTCTTCCCCGGGGTCTCCTCCCAGCTGGACGTGCCTGGAACACCTCCCTAGGGAGGCGCCCAGGTGGCATCCTTACTAGATGCCCGAACCACCTCAACTGGCTCCTTTCAACGTAAAGGAGCAGCGGCTCTACTCCGAGTCTCTCACGGATGGCTGAGCTTCTCACCCTATCTCTAAGGGAGACGCCAGCCACCCGTCTGAGAAAACCCATTTCGGCCGCTTGTACCCGTGATCTCGTTCTTTCGGTCATGACCCAGCCTTCATGACCATAGGTGAGGGTAGGAACGAAGATCGACCGGTAGATTGAGAGCTTTGCCTTCTGGCTCAGCTCTCTTTTCGTCACAACGGTGCGGTAAAGTGACTGTAATACCGCCGCCGCTGCTCCGATTCTCCGGCCAATCTCTCGCTCCATTGTCCCCTCACTCGCAAACAAGACCCCGAGGTACTTAAACTCCTTCACTTGGGGTAATGGCTCATTCCCTACCCGGAGTAGACAATCCACCGGTTTCCTGCTGAGAGCCATGGCCTCAGATTTGGAGGTGCTGATCCTCATCCCAACCGCTTCACACTCGGCTGCGAACCGATCCAGTGACTGTTGAAGGTCACAGACCGATGATGCCATAAGGACCACATCATCTGCAAAGAGCAGCGATGAGATCCTCAGGTCACCGAACTGCAACCCCTCTCCACCACGACTACGCCTCGATATCCTATCCATGAAAATCACGAACAGGATTGGTGATAAAGCGCAGCCCTGGCGGAGGCCAACATTCACTGGAAACGAGTCCGACTTACTGCCGAGTATTCGGACACAACTCTCGCTTTGGGCGTACAGGGATTGGATGGCCCTCAAAAGTGACCCCCTCACCCCATACTCCCGCAGCACCTCCCACAGTATCACCCGGGGGACCCGGTCATATGCCTTCTCCAGATCCACAAAACACATGTAGACCGGATGGGCGTACTCCCAGGCCCCCTCCAGGATCCTTGCGAGAGTGAAGAGTTGGTCCGTTGTTCCACGACCAGGACGGAATCCGCATTGTTCCTCTTCAATCAGAGGTTCGACTACCGGCCGAACCCTCCTTTCCAGTACCTTGGAGTAGACTTTACCAGGGAGGCTGAGAAGTGTGATACCCCTGTAGTTGGCACACACTCTCTGGTCCCCCTTTTTAAATAGGGGAACCACCACCCCGGTCTGCCAACCCCTAGGCACTGTCCCAGACTTCCACGCAATGTTGACGAGGCGTGTCAACCAAGACAGCCCCTCAACACCCAAAGCCTTCAGCATTTCTGGACGGATCTCATCAACCCCTGCGGCTTTGCCACTGTGGAGTTGTTTGACTACCTCAGTGACTTCCATCAGGGAAATTGACGATGATCCCCCATCAGCTTCCAGCTCTGCCTCAACCATAGAGGGCGTGTTAGTCGGATTCAGGAGTTCCTCAAAGTGCTCCTTCCACCGGCCGATAACCTTCTCAGTTGAAGTCAGCAGGGTCCCACCCTTGCTGTACACAGCTTGGATGGTTCCTCGCTTCCCCCTCCTGAGGTGCCGGATGGTTTTCCAGAAGCACCTTGGTGCCGACCGAAAGTCCTTCTCCATAGCTTCTCCGAACTTCTCCCACACCCGCTGCTTTGCCTCTGATACGGCAGAAGCTGCCGCCCTTCTAGTCCTTCGATACCCTGCAACTGTTTCCGGAGTCCTCCCGGATAACATAACCCGGAAGGACTCCTTCTTCAGTCGGACGGCTTCCCTGACCACCGGGGTCCACCACGGTGTTCGAGGGTTACCGCCCCTTGAGGCACCTAAGACCTTGAGACCACAGCTCATCACCGCAGCTTCAGCAATAGAGGTTTTGAACATCGCCCACTCAGGTTCAATGCCCCCAACCTCCACAGGGATGGCTGAAAAGCTCCGCCGGAGGTGTGAGTTAAAGATCCCCAGGACAGGGGCTTCCTCCAGACGTTCCCAGTTCACCCGCACTACCCGTTTGGGTTTACCAGGTCTGTCCAGAGTCTTCCCCCACCCCTTGATCCAACTCACCACCAGATGGTGATCAGTCGACAGCTCCGCCCCTCTCTTCACCCGAGTGTCCAAAACATGCGGCCTCAGGTCAGATGATACGATTACGAAATCGATCATTGACCTTTGGCCTAGGGTGCTCTGGTACCACGTGCACTTATGAGCATCCTTATGTTCGAACATGGTGTTTGTTATGGCCATTCCATGGCTAGCACAGAAGTCCAATAACAAACGACCGTTCGGGTTTAGATCAGGGAGGCCCTTCCTCCCAATCACGCCTCTCCAGGTGTCTCCATCGTTTCCCACGTGTGCGTTGAAGTCTCCCAGCAAGACTACGGAGTCCCCTACTGGAGCCCCCTGCAGGGCTCCATTCAGGGTCTCACAAACCACCTTATGTCATACTTAAAAAAGGGCTTACTGTCTCTGACTACTTGTAATGATCATTATGTCATTTTACTGAGTGGATAGCATCATTATTAAAATCTCACAATGAAACTTCAGATCACTTACTGTCAGAGAAACTGATTGTTCACAATTAAAATACATAAACAACGTTTTAGGATAAGATTATGTGATTATCAACCTTGTGTTTTTTCCTGGGAGTGATACAGTAATCAAAGATGCTTGTCAAAATAATGTGTATGAAGACGCTCCCCAACTCTAGAGAGATAACTGACTCGTGACGGTGGCTGTTTGCACATTGTTGGGGAGCAGCTGTTTCTCTCAGTGGAGACAGGTGGCATTGCCAACATGTTTCTGTTGAACGGATTCTGCCTTGTTTATCTGTGATGGTCTGACACGGAATAAAAACGCAAACTGACCACACTTTAATTACACGTTAATGTTCACCCGTTTTTTTTTGTATTATTCTAGTAAAGATCCTAAAGTTTTGCATGATGCACAAGACATGTACGACATTTTGTAGCCATGAAAAAATAACGAAGAAGAAAATGCACTCAGTGTAAACATCATAGCTTGTAGATCTGGAACAAGATGGTGATACTGTTGTGTGATACAGTGCGGACTAAGATATTTTCAGCATAAAGTTAAACTTAATGGGGGGACAAAAGGGAGAAATATGTTAAGATATTTATTTAATTTCATCACCAGCTTCACAACGATAAAGTTCATCAAATGTTTGATGGTCAAACGTTTTAGCTAAAGTTTATGGTTTAGCTAGCGGTTAGGTAAACTAAACGAAGAAAAAGTAGAATATGTTCGGTACCTTTGGTTGATCCATTTGTCCTGCGATGGGAAACAACGTTCAACCGTAGATTACAATCACATTTCAGCCTTAATTGTTTGTCATTTACCGACAAAGTCCGACTTTGACACCGAACACCGAAAGTAAACGTCTGCCCGTTTTTGTCCAACGGTAATAACGCAAACAGGAATGCACTCAACTTCACACACACTCTGGGATTTAATAAACAGATAACACTTGTCGAAACTTTAACTTCAAAAACAGCGACAAAAAGTCGAAACGTGATGTGGGCTGAGGCTGAAGTATCTTTGTCTGTGGTTGGAATAAGTGGTGGTGATGCGAAGTTCTTTTACTACTTGTTGAAAAAACTCCGGGCTGTGATCGTGGGCTGTCCGATTGTCAGTGAAGGAGTCTTGTAGGAAACAGTGAGAATAGTTTACACTAGTAAACTTCAGTAAAAAACATTACTGTGTGTAAGAATCCATTTCATATTAATGTTTGGCTTAATTTAGAGTACAAGTATGGGATACCTCTATTACTGGCAGTGGTGGAATGTAATTCATTGCTTTTACTCAAGTGCTATTATAAATGTGAGGTACTTTTACTATACTACAGTTGAGAGGAAAACAAACTTTTTATTCTAGTTAGAATTATTTTTAGATTTTTCATAAAAAAACCAAGTGATTATGCATGCATTGTTGTTATAGATTAAACTACCCCTCATATATAAAACTGTATATCAGCACAATCGATGGCTACAACAGTAACATGCTGCTAACACATTTATGCAACATTTATAGTAATCCATAGTATAATTTATAATAGTAATAGTGGCCTTTTTTTTCCTGCATTGAGTACTTTTACTTTTGATACTTTAAGTATATTTTGTTAAGGATACTTGCATACATTTACTTGAGTAACACTTCTAATGCTGGACTGTTACTTGTAATAAGGAACTTTACAGTATGGTATTGGTACTTTTACTTCAGTAATGGATCGGAATACTTCCTCCACCGCTGCTTATTTGTTAATTTAAGAAATATTACTCATTATTTACTCATTACTCACTATTATTCACCACATCAGTCAATGAATCTGGACTTTTACAACAAATCTCTGAGCAGTGTCCTGGATCTGGAAAACCAGAATAGTCACATTCTCACGCTCAGTCCCCTGGTACACCTGCGAGCTGCGGAAGATGAAGACAGCGGGGCGTGTCCTCGAGCGGCGCCTCAAGGCTTCAGGACTCACTGTTCACAGACAGGCATACCGAGACCACCAAAAGGCCTACGCAAAGTCCCTCAGAGACACACGGTCACTTTTTTGCTCCAACATCATCAACAATAGCCCTGGCAACTCCAAGCAACTTTTTTCCACAGTAAATCATCACCTCCATCCTCAAACTCCCTTACACCAAGACACCACAGAGGAGCAGTGTGACAATTTCATCGCATTTTTCAGAAAAAAAGTAGATACCATCCGCTCGCTCCTCTCCAACTCCGCTGCTCTGCCAGTCCCGACTGTCAATCCCCAGCCCGGACCTACCCATTCTCTTTGCTGCTTCACTGACATCTTGCAGCAAGAGGTTGAGGCCATCATCAAAAAGATGAAACCCTCTACCTGTGCCCTGGACCCCTTTCCCACAGCCCTGGTCAAATCTAACATTTGTGCCATAAGTCCCCTCATCACTACAGTGTTAAACCACTCCCTCCAGTCTGGTCATTATCCATCCCCTTTAAAAACTGCTGTCATCAAACCACTCCTCAAAACCCACCTTAGACCCAGATGTCCTTGCCAACTACAGACCCATCTCCAACCTACCATTTATATCCAAGGTGCTGGAAAAAGTAGTTGCTTCTCAGATTCAGGACCATCTCAACTTCAATAACCTCTTTGAAAAATTCCAGTCTGGTTTTCGCCCTGGCCACAGTACAGAAACTGCCCTGGTTAGGGTCACCAACAATCTGCTGATGACAGCTGATGACAGATCTCCATCTCTCCTCATCCTCCTTGATCTAACTGCAGCGTTTGATACCGTTGATCATGACATCCTCCTCAACCGTCTTCACTCCACAATCGGACTCTCTCACTCGGCCCTAAACTGGTTCACCTCATATCTCACTGGGAGGACTGAGCATGTCACCTTGGGAGTGTCAAAATCACAAACACACTCTGTCACCTGTGGTGTCCCTCAAGGATTTGTCCTGGGCCCCACCCTTTTCACCATCTACATGTCCCCCCTTGATTGTGTCATCAACCGGCATGGAATATCGTTCCATTGCTATGCTGATGACACACAACTCTACATCAGAACTAACCCAACCCCCTCTGCACCTCTGCCATTATCCACATTAACCACCTGCCTGGAGGAGATAGAGGCATGGATGAAGCACAATTTCCTCCAATTAAACAGCTCTAAAACCGAAGCCCTTCTACTTGGCACCCCACATCAGGTCCAGTCCTCCTCCATAACCTGCATCACCTTCTCCGGTCAGAACATTCCACTCTCATCAACAGTCACCAATCTGGGTGTTAAAATGGATCCTCACCTGACCTTTGAGGCCCACATCAGACAAACATGCAAGAACTCCTTCTACCACCTCAAAAATATTGCCAAACTCCGCCCCACACTCTCTCTGTCAGATGCTGAAAAGCTTGTCCATGCCTTTGTCTCCTCTAGGCTTGACTACTGCAACGCACTTCTCAAAGGGATTCCTAGCAAAAACTTCCACAAGCTGCAATACATCCAGAACAGCGCTGCTAGGATCCTGATGAGAGTGCGAAAGTATGAACACATCACACCCATCCTCAAATCACTGCACTGGCTCCCGCTCTCACTCAGGATTGATTATAAAATCTCCCTTTACACTGATCAGTGCATTCACGGAAATGCTCCATCCTACCTCAGAGAACTGCTCACCCCACAAACCTCCACAAGAAACCTCCGTTCTGTAAAGGCTAACCTCCTCCTTCCCCCCAGGACCCAGCTCAAAACCATGGGAGATGCTCTCCCTGAACATCTGAGGACACCACAGACTGTGGATGCTTTTAAAACAGGCCTAAAAACACATCTTTTTAGACTTTACTAGACTTTAACCATTTTAAAGTGTTGTCTTGTCTGTCTAACAAATGTTTTTATTTTACTTTTTTAAATGTATATTTTGCTCATCGTTTTTACTCTGTAGCACTTTGAGTTTTGTTCACGCAAATGAAAAGTGTGCTTATAAATAACATTTATTATTATTATTATTATTATTATTACTCATAGTTTGTTTCAGGCATCTATTGTTGCTGCAGCTGCCAGTAATGTGTTTGCAAAGTGTGTTCATTATACAAATTACAACATCAACTGTAATGGTGTACAAAGTAAATCTGTAAATGCAACTTAATCAATTTAAAGGTCATACAGCATTAAAATATACCCAGATGGGAGATTATTTTTTGCAGCATTTTCACCTTTATTGGATAGTTGAGGAGTCGGACTGAAAACCGAGAGGGGGGGGAGGGGGGGCAACAAAGGTCACCAGCTGGCATGTAACCGGCAACATTGCAGATATGTGGCATTTTAATGATTTGTGACGTAGTTTGTATTATTTTGTATTTGTATTGTATTACTTTACTTGTACTGTGTATATTGTCTTCTTGGTGAGATACATTTCCTTCCATGGTGGGACAATAATGTTTATTTTTTATTGTAACCAGTATCATTTAATGAAACAGAATATCTATCCAAATTGATATTCTTCCTGGGGATTAAATGTGGTATTAAACACTTTGTGTTGGGTGGGTCATGGGTGGTCTGAGATTTTCCGCACTACAGTACAAAGTAGGCAGTAATCAGCCCTTACTTCCTGCCTTTCAATCACCTCACTCTGGAAATACTGTGGTGGTCTCCGTGCCCAAACTGCACAGCTTTATGAACAGCATGATTACATGTGCAGCACTGGTACAAAATGTGGCTTTAATAACACAAAATGTAACCATTGCGAGCCCACACATCCAGCACTGTTATGACAAATATGTTTCTACTGTGTGATTCTAGTGGTCCTTCGGTAGAGTCTGAATAATGGGTTCAGGCATACATTACCTCACCATATTTTGTTCCATATCTAAGGAAATGTTGTATATTTTTACAGGTCTAGAAGAATGTTATTTTTGGTGTTGAGTTGGTCCAGACCGACAGATTTGAGGGGGAGGGCAGAGAAACTTTTGAGGAAATGGCTGTTGAGAACTCCTCCTTTATCTAACTCCACATTCCTCTTCTGTACCCTTCTCTCAAAGTTTTAGAGCTCAAACGTCTGTGAGGACAGAAAAAGCGCAGAGGGAGGATAACATCAGACGACCACTGAACAGCACAGACTCAAAGGTGCTGAAGCTAAAAGGTAAGAATTTCATCTGGGTTAAATTGGATTAAACAACAATGTTTTTTCTGGATTTTCATTTACTAATAAGATGTAGCTGTTGCTCAATGAGATGCAGGTCGCACCCAAATGTGATCAAATGCCAACAAAAGAGTCCTTAATGATATAGTTTGAACGTTTATAAGGATGCTTTTCTGTTGTTCCACTGTGTTTGCCATTTCTGTGGTCATTACTTTCGTTACTGTCTGTGACAGTTACCTCAAACTATTACGTAACCCAGTTGTAGTACTATGTAATCAAACACATGCCTCTCTGAATTGTCCACAATCTAATAGCAACAGCGGTTCCCCTCTATGTGCAGAGCTGGGTGGGAAAGACAAACATGTGCAAGGCGTAGCATACTAACTCCTTAAAGTGCACTGGGAGGGAGGATAATTTAGGAAAAGGAAAAGGAAAAGTCTACACCCCAGCAACTTGTGTTTAAAAACTCATTCAATGTTTTTTGAATCAGGCAGCAGTCTCTCTTTACTGCCACAGCAACAAATGTACCAAACGCACAGTTTTAATATTTTAGACTCAACTTTTGATTGGATAAATGAAAAGCATTTAATTTGTGCATTAGTTTTCTAATTTAGTCACTTATAATGTAGTAGAAAAACAGCACTTAACACTATATTTATGTTTTAGGACAATTCTTTTATTTAGTTTATACTGTACATAAGTAGGCCAAAATGTAAATTATGCCTTTATTTATTTTAGTGGGTAGTTATTTATCTGCATCTAAGGGAACTGAAACAAAAAGGTCTTGCTTAATAATGTGATTCCCCATTTGTTCTTGAGTCACTCATCACGCTTATTCAGAGCTGTTGCCATTTGACTTAAATGCCTTTTCACAATAGCTTTCTTTGGTTTGAATTAGAGCTGTCACGATATTCGATTTTCACTACGCGATTATCGTGGCCAAAATAATCCACCATAAATTATATTATCGCAATATCTTTCGCAAATGTAAAAAGATAATAATAATTATTCATCATTAACATTGTTTATTGTGTGCTTTGTAGTTTCTTCTGTGTAATGACAGATTGTCATCCTTTATACAGTCGGTATTTATTACTGTAGGATTTAAAAAAAAGTATGTCAGACCGTTGGTAGATTAGCTTCAGATTACATGCTTGTTTACAACGGTTACAGGGAGCTGATGTCTGATGTATTCTTCAGAGACTGGACCGGCTCTGGACACAGAGGGAACCCCCCCTTGTATGTCTGTCATGCTTGTGGCCTGGTAAATGGGCAGAGATTGTCAGTGCAGATGTTGAGACAGAGGGTCCACTGTTTCTGGCCACTGCCTTTAGAAATATGTGGACCATTTTAAATGACATGGACCATAGAGCTGTTTGGTTCTATGTAGAACTTCCAATATTAAAGGTCCCATGTTGTAAAGTGTAAAGTGAGATCTCCCTTTTTTAAATTATAAAGCAGGTCTAGATGCTGTATAAATACTGTGAAAGTATCAAAGCGCTTAATCCACAGGGAAATGCACACAGCCCGTACTCAGAAATGGTGCCTTTAAAAGTAAACTTGTGATGTCACAACTATACATATACTGTATAGGTAGAACGCGCAGTTTCTGTGCCGTTACAGTCATTCCCCGGCTTCCTGCAATAGAGTGGTGCAGGGATGACGTATCTTTGTAACACAACCAGGAAGTTAGGACTCATTCCTGCATCACTCTCTGACGGTGCAGAGATGCCGAGAGTGCGGATGCAGAAGAACCGAAAACGGGCGCTAAAACATAATGTTTCAGACAAAGGGTGAATACAGGTATATTCAGACGAACAGTATGAGAAAAATAATGTGTTGTTTGAACATTAAAGCAAATAAACATGTTCTACAAGCAGGAACCTGAAAATGAGCATCATATGACTCCTTTAACACAAATGTATTTTACAGACGCAATCCTATAATCATAATAACATCACAAGGTTGTTTGTACACAGAATACCAGACTCTCTCATCTCCAAGCAGCCATGGTCTTCCTGCTCATATTCCTGACCCTGCTGCATTTGGTGACCTTAGCCATGCTATTTATCGCCACTCTGGAGAAGGTGAGACACATGTACACTGATGCCTCAACTCATGCTGTCTCTCCTCTTACAGTAGATGTCACTGTTACTCCCTGTATGATGTGAATAAAACAAACACAACAATGCTGCACATCAACTAATACTAACTGTGGTTTAGTGCCATTCTGAGAAACCTGATCCAAAACTGAGTTCTTTCTTTCTTTCTTTCTTCTTTCTTTCTTTCTTCTTCTTTCTTTCTTTCTTTCTTTCTTTCTGCAGTCCTGGTGGATATGGGATGATTTAGAAATCACAGACCTCTGGTATAAGTGCTTCCATGATAATGCCACAAAGACCTGGTTGTGTGCTGCTACCAATGAAAGCGGTAAATCTTTTCAAAGTTTTGATCTGCGTGCTGGCCTGCATATACTGTATGTGCATGCTGGTTTGTTTATTTACTGGTCAAATTCTTCATTGTATTTTACTTGTGAGTAACTGCCATACACTCATTCTCTGACCTGCTCTCCCAGACTGGCTGCAGTCTGTCCAGGCCCTCATGGTCCTCTCTGTGGTCTTCTCCTCCATCTCCTTCCTGATTTTTCTCGGTCAGATGTTCACCATGTCCAAAGGAGGACTCTTCTACTTAACAGGCTTCTGTCAGGCTTTTGCAGGTACAGTCTCATATACATGAGCCACGTAAAATATTGTCATAAAAAACAACAACGTGACAGCTATTTATGTTTTTACACTTTCAAGGACTGTTAAAGCTATTCATCTCCTGTGACAGTGACAACTTTACTGTGGCTTTTGTTTTTATAGTTGTTAAGAGAGTGGAATAATTCTGTTGAAACTATATATTTGTGGCCCATTTCTAAAGATTTTGATCTTCAGTAGGAACCAATGGGCTTGAGGCTGAGTGCCACAGACATTTTAGGGAAGTCAGAAGGAACGGAGAGGTGGACTTACGCATTGTTGGTTTTGATCTTTTTGTGGCATTTGTTGACAAGAAGAACAATGTAGAACAAGGCCAGTCGTATCCCTTTCGAGCAAACTTTTTAAAAACGTTTTTTATTTAAAATGTACAAAGGCTTCCCCCTTGCTCCCTGTATAGTACCATATATGCATACCATGAAATGTATGACTGTGATGAGACAATTTGAACTAAAACGTTTTAATGTGTTACTCCTGCAGGTTTCACAACCTTTGCTGCTTGCCTCATCTTCACCTTCCACAGAAAGGAGATCTTAAGTGAATCCAGAGATCTGAGCAAAGGGCGCTTTGGCTACTGTTTCATCCTGGCGTGGCTGTGTGTCCCTCTCCTCATGGTCAGTGGAGTGCTATACACCCACCTGCGAAAAAAGGATTGAGCCACAAACAGAAAAGATGGAAAACCTCTTAATTAGAGTGTAACAGAAAGCGCACATGAAGAAATAAGACAACTGAGAAGGAAATACCTCTTTAAATGATTCTATTCTTTTTTCTTTCTGACCCAATATCCACCCTACCGTGCTACAGGGTATGCAGGGCACTGTGTCATTGTGGTGGCTGTCTGTAATGTGTTACATGAGGGATTCTGTCATATACATATTACTTGCTGTGCTTAATGTATGATTGTGATTATGTTTTTTTTGTATTATGTATATATCTGTGCTTACTTATTAAAAAAGCAATCCACAGATTGTTGACGTGAACTTTACTGAAGAGCATTCCTGTATTTAACCCTTGTGTTGTCTTAGGGTAAGAAATGACCCCTGTTTAGCAGCAGAGAAAAAACTTGAAATTTGATGACCTTTCCTAAAGTGAGCCCAAAATGAGAAAAAGTGATGTTGTTTATAATTTCATGGGAGCTGTACACCACCAGGGTACACAGGTTGTCTTAGGCTCATTATTGACCCGGCAGTTAAAATTACAGTCACAGTCAGTTATACACCGCAAAAAAACACAGATTTAGACAGACAGACAGAAACACACACACACACACACACACACACACACACACACACACACACACGCACACACACACACACACACACACACACACACACACACACTCACACACACACACACAAAACAAAAGGATTATTCCTGCCACTGATTGATCTCAGAAAAACAACAACTTATTTGGGAAGGTGCATCATTACCCACTCACGACCTAAGGTTTTAAATTCTTGAAAAACGACTACTTTGCGGTTAAATTGTTATTGTACAGTATATAAGAATTTCACTTCTGTTGTTTCTGTTTGCACATTTCTTTTACTTTCTTAGGCTACATAATTACTATCTAGAAAATGAAATGATAATAATATTCCTCTACTTTAGTAAAGAAAACCATTATAACAAGTTACAATACATTACAGGTCATTTAGCAGACGCTCTTATCCAGAGCGACTTGCAGTGAACTAACTACAGGGACAGTCTCCTGGAGCAACTCAGGGTTAAGTACCTCGCTCAGGGGCACAATGGTTTGGAAGGCGTACCACCAGACCACTAGGCCATCCCCACCCTAGTGTGCTGTCCACTAATAAAATGTAGTCTTTTTGCAATGTGAAAAGGGGCAATCTAAGACATTTTTAAAGTGTGTGGTTAATTACAGGTTGTTTCTTCATGCAAAATAGATTTTGGGTTGAAAATTCAATGAAGCTGCTTTATTTAAGAGGTTTAGTGGAGGCGAGTCATTTTTCATTCTTAGGACAAGGGGAGTATACAGAATGTTAAGACTGCACAAGGGTTAAAGGACTAACTCTGTGTAAAGCCTGTTTTGTTTTGTATTAAGTGCTTTCTGTGTAACACAGCGCCAGTGCACACCTCTGACATTACCCTATGGTTGTAAAAGGGTGTGGCAATTTTTGTCATTCAAATTAAATTAAATGAATTCAAACAATTAACTAACATTATAATCAGAATGTGTAGAGGTAACAGTGCTGATGTCATGTCAAAGACGTCTATGTATTGTGTTATTGTGTTGTGAAATTAGCAGTCTAACTGACTACCTGCGCTTCATCCAGTCCACTCGTTCTCCTCTTGAGGCGACAGTGAACCCTCAGACCAGAGGGAGAAGAAGTAAATGTGATAGCGAAGACAACATTCATACAGCGCTTTTCCAATCTTTGCAACAACTCAAAGTGCTTTACAACAGATTCACAGACCTTCATTCAGAGTCAGAGGCTACCATACAATACTACACATACTTTTCAGTAGTGATAAACATTCACACACACACTTGACCATGCCATCGTGAGCAATTTGAGGTTCAGTATTTTGCCCAAGGACACTTTGACTGGCAGGGGCCGGGGATCGAACCACCAACCTGTTGACCACAGAATATGTGTGTAATCTTCTAGTTCCTGCCACTTTGGATTTAGGCCAACAAACAAGCTAACATAGTGTTACATGGACGACAGCCCCGGTTAACATTAGTGCCCCAGTAAACACAGATGGATCAGCTCCACATGAAGATTACAAGACAGGTGTGTTCTTTGGTATTCTTGCCCACCGACTGACAGACAGGCATTACACAGGAGTAAATGCAATACACAATATAAAGAATGCTAAATATGCATTAGAGATTGTATGGACCAAGTTTAGAGGTGAAATACTGCCTTTCAAATGTCTTTGGAGCAGGTGGCTTGGAATTACACATTGAACCTTTAATCACGCACCGTTTTGTGGCATTCATTATTTACTTTGCTGAAGTATGTTCGCACTATTTTCTACATAATAGTACTGGAACAAGATAATGAACTGATTACAAACTGGGCGGTCACACAGATCACAGATAACAGGATCATGATTCACTAACACATTTGCTGCCAAAGGTATTTCCAAAGAAAAAAAAACGAAACTACTGTGATTTGACCTAACCCCTTCAGAAGTCAGGTGCAGTGTATGTTACTCTTACCTACAAACCTACCTGTCAGGATGGACCAGTCCAAAAAGTAAACTGTGAGTAATAATGTGCATATGGCATGGTTAATCGCCACCAACCTCACAAACGTTTAGGAAGTGTATGACCTGGAACCAGAATACCAAAGACTGTGATTTAATTTAAATACTGTAGCTGTGAATACCAGAGAGACACATTACGTTTGTGGGCATGCGTCTGAGCAGCTAGCCGATCTGTCATCTTCACAGAATTTCTGGAATCTGAGAACACTGTCGGTAAGAAGGAGTGGAGGTTTTAGGAGCGGTGAGACAACATGCAGGGGAGGGAACACTACAGAGTTAAAGCTCCAGAGAACCTCTGTGTAATACTTGAGCTTGAGAGATGAGGCATGTTTTCCAGGAGGTGAGTTTTCACATGATCACATTGATTTCTGTGTGTTGAACAGATTTCTTCAGACATAATGATCACTTCTACTTATTGATGTTTTTTTTATGTGCCCAGGACTGAACTTCTGATCCTGAACAGATATTTTCTCAGAGAGGATATTATATGTGTTCTGGGAAGCTCTTCAAAACATGAAAATATTGTGACTGTTTGCCTTAGGGATGAATTAAATCACTTCATCTATATCGAAGAATGACATGAGCTGGACTGGGTTAGTAACACAACAGGTGTCAGAAGTGGGACCATTGATAGCACGTATTCCCAAAGAATACTGCAGTCATGTCAAACTCTTATGAGCAGAGCCTTGATGAGAATGCAGTGTTCCTGCCGGTGAATGAGTCCTCCCCAGAGTTCCTCCATTGTGAGAAGGAGCGTCAAGCAGTGGAGAGACTAATAAATGCAGGACCAGAGGCCTTCAACAGCTCCATCGAGACAGAGCGGTCCGGCTGCTTCCTCTCTTCTGAAGAGGTCAGCCAGATAAGCAGCTGGTCCCAGGACTATCGCCTTAACCCGATACGTGTGCAAAGACAGGAGAATGGAGAGGAAGGCAGTTTGGAGATGGAGGACTTCTGTTCTACCTACTTCCCTTCCTACTCAGACATACCACCTCCGAACCTGGATCTAGGCTGGCCAGAAAAAAGCCACTGGGGGCCAAAGGCAAGCGTTACAGTCCACACCAGCCCTCCTGCTGAGGGAGAACCTCCTGTCAGACAGATCATCAGACAACACTTGCAAAAGGCTGGCCAAGTATGCAAATATGATTTTTATGGTTTTACACAACACATTTCCTCATATGGGTAGAGATGGAGTACATCAGTACTCCTTACAGGAACTTGTACTTTACTTGAGTATTTAATTTTTTTGAGAGTTAATACTTATAACAATAATATAATAATAATACAATTATAACACAGAAACTACTTCTACAATATTACATTTTATGGGTTTTACTTTTGTGAAGTATTTCATCACTTCTTCCATTGCTGTATCGAGGTTAATGATTCAATAACTTGCATTATATAATTTGAGAAAAATAAGGAGGAAATTAAGAGTTCCATTGTGTGTAAACCACTTTCTGAATAATCCTGTCAATTACAGGCTAAGGAACATTTTTGTGCACTACCCAGGTAATTGCCATTGCGACAGACAAATTGACAGACGGTGCTATAATTGCCGATTTGCACAATGCTGCTTCCCGGGGTGTCCCTGTCTACATCATCCTGAATCAAAGGTCCATTCAAGAGAACTTCATGCTCAACAGGCTCAGACATCCGGTGAGTCACCTCCTGCGAACCAGCACACACCTAGCAGCCATCCGCTTGTGTAAGTTTGACATGCTAATAAATAAACCCTAGATAAGGTTTAGCCAAAACCCAGCACCACCAGTCTAAGAGAGCAACACATTGTGTCGTGAGATTCTTTCTAAACAGGTTACATCTTTAACTGTGTTTATTGAAAACTTGACATACTCCATATTACGTACTCTCAGAGGTGTCCTTTTACTTTGGCATGCTTGTTGTAACATCTTAGGAATGTAACACATACTTTTAGCCATACATAGTTAAACCGGTTGCACAGCATTCAGTGTTGTCTGTTTCTTTCAAATGATGAAATGCTCTGCTTGATGTTAAGAACGAAAAATGATAAACAATCTTTTTTTCTGAATGCAGTATATGAAATTGATGAACATAGACTTATGACTGAACATAACTTAAATGCTGTCTATTATTGGGGGGAAGACTAACTATATCAATTATAAAATATTAAATATGCTGGTGTGCCATGGCTATAATAATCTGACGCACAATTCTTAGCTATGCTAGGGGTGTGGCTCTAGGGTTGGCAATGTAGGTTGGTCAATCCATCACTTTGGTCCAGACTGAAATATCTCAACATCTACAAGATGGATTGGCACAAACTTTAGTACAGACATTCATGTTTTCCAGAGGATGAATCTTAATGACTTTGTTGATTCCCTAACCTTTCCCTCTATCACCACCATGAGGTTGACATTTGTGTTTCTCAAGGAAATGTCTTTGGATTAATTGCCAATGAATTTGGTGCAGACATTGCAACCCCTCAGGATGACATGTTGTCACTTTGGTGATCCATTAACTTTTCATCTAGCACCATCATCAGCTGAAATACTTTGATTTATGACAAAATATCTGCAAAACTAATGACAGATTACATCAGCCCCATCTGTACTTTGGGTTTAGTGCTAGCTAGCAAATGTTAGCATGCTAACACACTAAACTAAGATGGTGAACATGGCAAAGATTATCTACCTGCTATTTATAAGTATGTTAGCATCATCATTGTGAGCATATTAGCATGCTGATGTTAGCATTAGCTCAAAGCACCACTGTGCCTAAGTACAGCCTCACAGAGCCCCTAGCATGGATGTAGACTCTTGTTTACATAGAAACCTTGTGTAACATATTACACGCCGGTTTATCTCATTCTGTCACGGATAAACAACGAATTTCATTTCAGTTCAATCTCAAGTTTCAATTTAAGCTTGTTGTTTGGCAGAACATGCAGGTCCGTGTTCTTGGAGGGAAAACCTTCTGTTCAAGGACGGGAAGAACGGTGGTCGGGGAAATGAAAGACAAGTTCCTTCTGTTAGATTTAGAGACAGTGATTCATGGCAGCTACAGGTGAGCAGTCATGTCTTTTAACTCTTTCAATTTCTTTTCTTTTTTTCTTTCTTTTTCGAAATCCTCATTTACAGTGTGTGACTTAAGGACAAAAGACAGAACATATGCGTCATCATAATAAAATAAGGACACCATGTTCCAACCTCACTAGGCTGATATATGAACAGTAACAGGACATAGGGTAACTATAAGAAACTATATAAAAAGACAATAATATGAATAATAACTAAACGTAGGCAATGAAATCAAATTTTTTGAATAAAATCCTGTAGTATAATTTATCATTTGGATAAACTCAAAGTTATTTCTTAATTCAATCCTGAAATGTTCAAACGATGGGCGAAACCTCAAAACCTTTATGGATTTTGTTTTGATATATTAATACTACCACTTTGGCTTACAGTTTAATTGAATGATTGGTTTGAGTGACAACATAGTCCTCAGTGGTCTTCCAGAATCCTAATTTGAACTGACATTACTCATTCCCTTTATAAGTATCTAGCAATGTTACAAACTGTCTCTGCTCTCTGCAGCCTCACATGGACAGACGCCCACCTGCACCGGCAGCTGATCACTGTTCTAAGCGGCCCAGTTGTCGACTCATTCGACAGGGAGTTCAGGATCCTTTTTGCTGCTTCACTCCCCGTCCCTGACACATGGAGGGTTGAAGGTACTCATGTACCAGATGTGTCTCATCGGCTGAAAGATCGCTCAGATCTCGTTTATCAAAGACATCACCATTTTGAGCCTGAGATTACCAATCCTCCATCACCACCTGCTGATTCCCTCCTGGACTGGGAAGCCATGGGGGTCATCCAGAGTAAAGAGTTCAGTCCTCTTGATCAACATGAGGACATCATGGCCAAGGAAATGCCACTGCAGAGCAAAATGCTGTTTGATAAAAACTCACCCTTTATGGATGGTTTTACTAACAATGGAAACCAATTTGTGGATAAGAAAAGGTACATGGATCATCTTGACTTAATCAATATAAGTTGTCTTTGGACCAAGCATACAGTATGCATATTTAAAATTGACTTTGCCATTTACACAAATACAACTTTGCTGTTTGCAATACAGGAATTGAACTTTCACTGAAAAATGTTTTCTGTTTCTTATCATTCGCAGTAATTTCCACTAGCACAGGATAGTTTTATTATCTTGTGTTACATGTTGTTTGCATGACTTTATAGCTCTCTTTTTTTATGTGACAGGGTGTTTGAAAACACCTCTACAGTGATAAACAACGTGCCAGATAAATCATCCAATTTTAAGTAAGTCTTGTTACAGCCAGCTTTGACATTATACTGATCAAGAGTATTGGCTCTTTTCTTTCTCTGCTAATCTTTCCCTGGGATCTCGATTATTTCTATAGGAACAAACCTCTCTCGCCAACAGACCCGATAACTTCAGAAAGAATGAAAAGGTAATTCCCCAATGATACAAAACGAAACACATTGAATAAATTAGTATTGAAATATCATTACAAAAATGTTTTTTTTTCCTGCAGAGTGGAAGACATAATAAATAAAACTATTTCCAGGCAACTCTCCAAAGAGAAGAGAAACTATTTAGATGACAGGACAGAAACAAGACTTGATGATAAAGCAACAGAACCAACACACAATATGATCAAACTTCCGTCTCCTATGAGAAGAGATTCCTCAAGGACGGGGGCTATTTTGGAAGAAGAGACTAGCATAAATAAAACTAGCGCACCAGTGGCGAACATACCATCTTCTAGAGTAAGTAACTTGCTATTCTGCCAAAACACTTGAGTTAAACTTGTGAAAAAACTATGAAATCTGAGATGCATTTCTCTACCCACAGAAACCTATCATCCTGAGGGTGCCGCATTCTGAGAGCTTCAGCTCTCTGAGTGACATTATGAAGAGGATTCAGCGTCAGCAGAGCCCATCAGGACAGCTCAAGATAGGTTCGAAGGCCACTGTGTCAGAACTGAGCCACTCCATGATGAACCTGAAACTACCCAACACGAATGACATAGGAGTCCCAGTGCCAAGGTTCAAGGCCAGTGTAAGTGTGTGGATTTGTCATATTTCTTATGTATATGCTTGTGAAGAAGAAGTGATGGCGGAAGAGATACTTCCTACAAAAAGACGTTTACAGCTCGCAAAGATTTTACTCTTTAAGGCAAGACACTACGTGCACAAACATAGTTGTTTTCATGTACTTGTCAATTTTGAGAATTTGTACTATTTTGCTTCCATAACATGTATTCTTTGTAGTGGACAGAAAACATCCAAAATAGACATTTAAGTGTTTATTTGTCTACACTTTGTCTATTTGCAACTGTAGTTTTCTTTTCCAATTTCACCAAAAGTTAGCATTGAGCCTCTTTTGTATATTTAAACATACATTTCAGAGAACTTGAATCCCAAAAGAATATTTGGCTTAATGTAAATAATCAACTGGTGAAGTTTCATGTTGATGTAGCTACAGTTTTTTTTACCCTATTCTCCTGTCGTGTCTTGCAAAATGTATGACATTTTACAGTACGTATTTTGGAAGGCTGTTTTGTTTTCATACTCTGAGCCATGCAACACGTTTCATTCCTATCTGTATTCTGAAGGTTTTTACAGTGGGGGTTGTTCATGTATCATTCACTGTCTCATTTATTACATATTTTATTCCTAAAAACATGGGGAAAATGTCTTCAAAGAGATATCCAAAATTATCTATAAAACCTTTGACTCTAATATGTCAACAAAATGAAACAAGAATTTTGAACCAGTGTTCAGATTTCTGTTCTGGAAATGTATGTAAATGAGCACTAACTTGTAATACAAACAATAATAGTCTTAATGTAAGTAATTAACTAGGGAAGTTTCATGGTGACATCTATTAGTTAAATAGTTTACTCTATTCTGTAATCTTAAATCACTGATTAACCTTTTTCTCAATTTATTTGGTGCCATAAATCTCTTGTTTTCTCGGCAGTGCTTCGACCCGGATCATATGACACCTGCTATTTCCCTGATGAGGAAGAGGAACGATGAGTTGAAATCATTATTGAACAGAACTCCAAAAAACATTGTGCCCAGAGAGAGGCCTCGCAGCTCAAGTTATACATTCTGGAGGAGGTCACTGGCAGAGCCGGAGGGAGAACAGGAATGAGGAGCAAGGGAGAAAATACATGAGAAATACATTGTGTAATAGCAACTTCTGTCACTGAGGACAGGCAGCTGCCAGCAGTGGATAGTTACAACCTCTGCAGTGTTACTTAAAGGGAATGGAAATGGAGGATTTGAAATCTTCTTTTTATCGTCACACATGTACACAGCACAGCACACAGTGAAATTTAGAGTCTGCATTTAACCCATCCAAATATTAAGAGCAGTGGGCAGCTATTAAATATATCTATTATATATACAACGCCAAAGGAGCAGTGTGCGGTGCCTTGCTCAAGGGCAACTCGGCAGTGCCCATGAGGCAAACTGACACCTCTCCAGGTACCAGTCCACAATACGTACTTAGTCCATACGGGGATTTGAACCGGCTACGACTCTGAGAATAAAGCCATTGTTACTGTATGTATATATATATATATATATGTATATCAATTGTATCTGTTAATTTGATTTGATGTCCTTGCTCTGTTAATTATGCTCACCATGAATAGTATCAACTGTTTTAACCACTGGACGACTGTCACAGAAAAATAAGGACCTTTTGATTGAAATTTAGAATAACTATGATTTTATTAAACCTCCAACAAGTGGCAACACATGTACATTTGTGTTGGATACAGGCTTAATGCAATATTATACAGTATATCATGACAAAGAATATGATAAATATAATAAATGGTTTTAAAGGAAAACGTTGAGCATGTGATGATGTTTTGGGTTCAATGTAGAAAGAAACAAACAGGCCTTTAGCTAACAGTGAAGACACAGAGTTCATGTCCTCAGTATTGTATTTCTGGGATTTGTTGGACTTGAAGTACAGTTTACACCTTTTGATTTAAAAGTGAGTTATTATAAAAGCCAATACCAATACGTTTTAGACACATAGTCTCTGAAGTGAAATATTGCACATAGAAACACACAGATGAATAAATACAACAATTGCAGATGTTAATTCCAATCCTAGGAAGAGCGGATAAAAAAATCTTTCAAATCATAATACAGACAAAATCTAGGACAAACAACTAATGTGGAAAAATAAAGAAATACAGCAGCTCTTTAATTGTATCTTTAACATTATTTGCAGGGTTTGAATGTCTGCTTAAACCTCTGACCTCAGTATTCTAAGAAATGTGAGAGACAGACGGGGTAGTAGAAATGACAAGGGACTGGAGTATTGAGGAAGATAGGAAGCAATCAATGGGAGTAAAATAGGAGATTATGATTACATATATATATTTTATCTTCATTGTTATTAGCGTGTAATTGGTTTGATTTTAATTAACAAACCTAACTTAAATCATTTAAAACTCAAACTCTACTAAATAAAAATGATGCTTGACCCTCCAGTACAGTAGGAGGCGGTATGCACATTTCACGCTGTGTAGACCGCCATCTAAAGTAAAGTAGAAGAAGAAATCACGGAAGCACATGGTAACCAGAGTGGAGATGTGTCGATACATCTCAACTGGATATTTATTACAGTTTTCTTTAGTGTTAATCTCCAGATATCAGCACTGACGTTGAAACGTGTTGTTTAGTTATCATTTTAACATCCAGTTTTGTTTGCTAACGTGTAGCAAACAAGTAAAAATTCACCATGGTTCGAGAAAAAAAGGTGAGTTTGGCTAAAGTTAGCTAAAATCAGAGTCTGCTCGTTTGCATGTTTTAATGTTACTGTTATGCTGCTAACGTTGAATTTAGCCTCATACACTGTTTTGTGTATGGTCATTAACAGATAGCTGTTTACAATACCTACAGGAACTTATTCCGTTTATATATATATCGTTTAACATTTTCTGAATCGCGATGAAAACTAATTTGTATAGGTTAGCCATTTTTAAAATAAATAATCTCTGTTTTCCTTTGTTTATTTTGGTTGTGTGGCGTTAATTGTTGTCTATGTATCATGCATATGTGTATGTATATGTGTATACATACATACATACATACATACATACATACATACATACATACATACATACATACATACATCTATACATACATGTATTTTTTACCTGTGTATTGATATGTGAGTAAAGGCACTTTGTAACTGTTTTGTAAAAATGCTTTATAAATAAATGTAAATTAGTATTATTATTAATCTCTGTCTCTGTTTCTTTTACCACTTAGGAAAATAAAGATGCCAAAGGCAAAGAAGACAGTGCGATATGATGAAGATGACCCTGAAGCCTACAAGAACATGCCTGTCCCTGATAAAGTAAGGGAGCAGGTTTACTACAATATTCTACACCAGAGGAAATGCCCAGGTGTTTATTATTTAATTATGATTAATTTGATAAGGACCGATACAGTAAACATAGACAAACTAAAGACCGCTATAATGCAAGTATCACAGTGGTTATAGCAGATGCTTGTTGACAAAACCTGTCCTATTTTATATATGTCTACAAGAAAGGGAATTTATTTCCCAAAATCCAAGGCTCACTGCTTTGTAAACAGTCAAAAGTCTAAAAAGTTTTATTATGATGGCTACATGATCTAAAAATACGACAGATTTTTATCGACTACACACTAATCCTTTGTATGGATTTTTGACCTTAGACTTTTATTATTCTGTCTGTGAATCAGAGGCATAACTTTTAGTAATGTTGTTCTTCTTTAATGCCCAGATGTTTTTTCATCAATACTTAAATATCAATAATGTTTTAAGTGTTGGCTCTCATCTACGGTATTAAATCTAAACTAGGTGGCTGGAATGATGTCTAAGAAAGCAATAGTAACGTGGAAAGGTACCAAAGGCTCCCCCTTGCTCCTGTTAGAGTACATATATGCATACCATGAAATGTTATGAAGTGATGAGACAATTTGAACAAAACGTTTTAATGTGGTACTCCTGCAGGTTTCAACAACATTTCTGCTTGCCTATTTCACTTCCACAGAAAGGAGATCTAAGTGAACAGAGATCTGAGCAAAGGGCGTTTGGCCTAATTTTCACCTGGCGGGGCTGGGTCCCTCTCCTCTGGTCAGTGGAGTGCTATACACCCACCTGCGAAAAAGGATTGAGCCACAACCACAGAAAAGATGGAAAACTCTAAGTAGAGCTGAGACGGAAAGCGCACATGAAGAAATAAGACAACTGAGAGGAAATTACCTCTTTAAATGATTCTATTCTTTTTTCTTTCTGACCCCAATATCCACCATACGTGCTACAGGGTATGCAGGGAACTGTGTCATTGTGGGGTGTCTGTAATGTGTAACATGAGGGATTATGTTACATATACATATTAATTGCTGTGCTTAATGTATGATTGTGATTATGTTTTTTGTTGCTTATGTATATATCTGTGGCTTAATTATAAAAAGCCAATCCACAGATGTTGACGTGAACTTTCTGAAAGATTCCTGTATTTTAACCCTTGTGTTGTCTTAGGTAAGAAATGACCCTGTTTAGACAGCAGAGAAAAAAAAACTGAAATTTGATGAACCTTTTCTAAAGTGAGCCCCAAAAATGAGAAAAAGTGAGTTGTTTATTAATTTAATGGGAGCTGTACACCACAGGGTAACACAGGTTTTGTCTTAGGGCTCATTATTGACCCGGCAGTTAAAAATACAGTCACAGTCAGTTATACAGCAAAAAAAACACAGATTTAGACAGACAGACAGAAAACACACACACACACACACCACACACACACACACACACAACACGCACAACACACCACACACACAACACACACACCCACACACACACAACACAAACACAAACAAAAGGATGTTCTGCCACGGATTGATCCCAGAAAAACAACAACTTATTTGGGAAGGTGATCAACCCACTCACGACCTAAGGTTTTAAATTCTTGAAAAAAACGACTACTTTGCGGTAAATTGTGATTGTAAGTATATAAGATTTCACTTCTGTTGGTTCTGTTTCACATTTCTTTTACATGTCTTAGGCGACATAATTACTATCTAGAAAAATGAAATGTAATAATATGTCTCTACTTTAGTAAAGAAAACCATTATAACAAGTACAATACATTACGGTGTCAGTTAGCAGACGCTATTATCCAGAGGACTGCAGTGAACAAATAACAGGGACCGTATCTGGAGCAAAATCAGGGCTAAGTACCTACGGCAGGGGCACAATGGTTTGGAAGGCGTACCACCAGAACAATAGGCCATATTCCCCACACTAGTGTGCTGTCCCACTAATAAATGTTAGTCCTTTTTGCATGTGAAAAGGGCCAACTAAGACATTTTGAAAGTGTTTGTGTGGTTAATTACAGGTTTGTTCTTCATGCAAAATAGATTTGGCAGTTGATTGAATTCCAATGTTGAAGTCTGCTTTATTTAGAGTTTAGTGGAGGCGAGCATTTTCATTCTTAGGACAAGGGAGTATACAGAATGTTTAAGACTGCACAAGGGTTAAATAAAGGACTAATCTGTGTAAGCTGTTTGTTTTGTATTAAGTGCTTTCTGGTGTAAAACACAGCGCCAGCGTGCAAACTCTACATTACCCTATGGTTGTAAAAGGGTTTGTGGCAATTGTTGCATTCAAATTAAATTCAATGAATTCAAAAAATTAACTAACATTATAATCAGAATGTGTAGCAGGGGAACAGTGCTGAGTGTCAGGCATGTCAAGACGTTATGTATGTGTTATGTGTTGTGAACTATAGCAGTCTAAACTGACTCCATGCGCTTCATCCAGTCCACTCGTTTTTCCTCTTGAGGCGACCGTGAACCCTCAGGGACCAGAGGGAGAAGAGTAAAGAAGAAAGTAAATGTGATAGCGAAGACAACATTCATACAGAGGCTTTTTCCCAATCGTTGCCAACAACTCAAAGTGCTTTAAAAAGATTCACAGACCTCATTCAGAGTCAGAGGCTACCATACAATTACTTACACATACTTTTCAGTAGTGATCAACTTCACAACACACCTTGACCATGCCATCTGAGCCAGCAATTTGAGGTTCAGTTATTTTGCCCAAGACAATTGGATGGCAGGGGCGGGGAGCGAAACCACCACTGTTGCCACAGCATATGTGTGTAATCTTCTAGTTCCTGCCACTTTGGATTTAGGCCAACAAACAAGCTACCTAGTGTTACCTGGCGACAGCCACGGTTTTAACATTAGTGCCCCCAGTAAAACACAGATGATCAGCTCCACATGAAGAGTACAAGACAGGTGTTGTCTTTGGTATCTGGCCCAAACCCCCTGTACTGACAGACAGGCTTCCACAGGAGTAAAGGCAATTGACACAATATACAAGATGCTAAATTGCATTAGCGATTGTCTGGACCAAGTTTAGAGGTGAAATACTGCCTTTTCAAAGTCTTTGGAGAGGTGTTGGAATTACACATTGAACATTTTAATCACGCACCGTTTTGTGGAATAATTATTTACTTTGCTGAAGTATGTTCGCAATATTTTTACATAATAGTACTGGAACAAGATAATGAAATGATTACAAACTGGGCGGTCACACAGATACAGCACAGGCTCCTGATTCACTAACAATTGCTGCCAAGGTATTTCCAAAGAAAAAAAAACGAAACTACTGTGATTTGACCTAACCCTTCAGAATCAGGTGCAGGGATGTTACTTACTACAAACCTACCGTAAGAGTGGACCAGTCCAAAAATAAAACGGTGAGTATATAATGTGCATATGGCATGGTTAATCGCCACCACATCACAAACGTTAGGAGGTGTATGACCTGGAACCAGGAATAACAAAGGACGGTGATTTAATTTAGAATTACTGTAGCTGTGACTCCAGAGAGACACCATACGTTTGTGGGCAGGCGTCTGAGCAGCTAGCCGATCTGTCATCTTCACAGAATTTGGGAATCTAGAGCAACACTGTCGGTAAGAAGGGAGGGGAGGTGGTTTTAGGAGCGGGTTGAGCAACAGGCAGGGGAGGGAACACTAAAGAGTTTAAAGTCCAGAGAACCTCTGTGTAATACTTGAGCGTGAGAGATGAGGCATGTTTTCCAGGAGGTGAGTTTGCACATGACCATTGCGTTCTGTGTGTTGAACAGATTTTTCAGACAAATTGATCAATTTACTTATTGATGTTTCTTTATGTGCCCAGGACTGAAAACTTCTGATCTGAACCAGATATTTTCCGAGAGGATATTATAGTGTTTGGGAAGCTTCTTAAAAACATGAAAAATATTGTGACGGTTTGCCTTAGGGATGAATTAAATCACTCATCTATATCGAAAGAAGACATGAGCTGGACTGGGTTAGTAACACAACAGGTCTCGTCAGAGGGAGACATGATTTAGCACGTATTCCCAAAGATCGGCAGGCATGTCAAACTCTTATGAGCAGAGCCTGATGAGAATGCATGTTCCTGCCGGTGAATATGTCCTCCCCAGAAGGTTCCTCCATTGTGAGAAGGAGCGTCAAGCAGTGGGACGAGAGAGAAGGAGAGACTAATAAATGCAGGACCAGCGGCCTTCAACAGATCCACGAGGTACAGAAGGCGGTCCGGCGTGCTTCCTATCTTCTGAAAAGGTCAGCCAGATAAGCAGCTGGTCCAGGACTATCGCCTTAACCCGATACGTGTGCAAAGGGCCAGGAGAAGGGAGAGGAAGGGCAGTTGGAGATTTGAGGACTTATGTTTAGACCGTACGTCCCTTCTACTCGAATACCACCTCCGAACTGGATCTAGGTGGCCAGAAAAAGCCAACTGGGGGCCAAAGGCAAGCGTTACAGTCCCACACCAGCCCGCCTGCTGAGGAGAACCTCCTGTCAGCACAGATTCATCAGCAACAATTGCCAAAAGGCTGGCCAAGTATGCAAATATATTTTTATGGTTTTACACAAACACTTCCTCATATGGGTTAGAGTGGAGTACATCAGTATCCTTACAGGAACTTGTACTTTACTGAGTATTAATTTTTTTGAGAGTAATACTTATAACAATAATATAATAAAAAACAATTATTAAACACAGAAACTACTTCTACAATATTAATTTTATGGGTTTTACTTGTGACGTATTCATCATTATTCATTGCTTGTATCGAGGTAATGATGCAATAACTTGCATATATAATTGAGGAAAAATAAGGAGGAAAGGAAAATTAAGAGTTAAATTGTGTGTAAACCACTTGCTGAATATCCTTGTCAATTACAGGCTGAAGGAACATTGTGCATACCCAGGTAATTGCCCATTGCGACGACAAATTGACAGACGGTGCTAATAATGCCGATTTGCACAATGCGGCTTCCCGGGGGTCACGGTCTACATATCCGATCAAAGGTCCATTCAAGAGAACGTCATGCGCAACAGGCCTCAGACATACGGTGGAGTCACCTCCTATGCCCCGAAACCAGCACACACCTGCAGCCATTACGCTTGTGTTAAGTTGAAATGCTAATAAATAATAAACCCTAGATAAGGTTTAGCCAAAACCCCAGCACCAACCAGTCTAAGAGGCAAAAACAAAAAAACATTTGTGTCGTGAGTTCTTTCTAAAAACAGGTTACATCTTTAACTGTTTATGAAAACTTGACATACGCCCTTTACGTACTCCTCAGGGTTGTCTTTTACTGGCATGAGTTGTAAAATCTTAGATGTAACACATCCTTTTAGTCCATACATAGTTAAACCGGGTGCAAAGCATTCAGTGTGTCTGTTCTTTCAAATGATGAATGCTTCTTGATGTTAAGAACGAAAAATGATAAACATCTTTTTTTCTGAATGCAGTATATGAAATTGATGAAACAAGACGTATGAATGAAAACATAAATTAAATTGGCTGTATATTATTGGGGGGAAGGACTAAATATATCAATTATAAAATATTTAAATATGTGGTGGCCATGGCTATACTAAATCTGACAGCACAATCTAGCTATGCTAGGGGTGGGGCTTAGGTTGGCAATGTAGGTGGCAATCCATCACTTTGTCGACTGAAATTATTCTCAAATCTACAAGATGGATTGGCACAAACATTTAGTTACAGACATTCCAGTTTCCCGAGGGATGAATCTTAATGACTTTGTTGAGTTCACTAACCTTTCCCCTTATCACCACCATGAGGTTGGACATTTGTGTTTCTCAAGGAAATGTCTTTGGAGTTAATTGCCAATGAATTGGTTTGCAGACATTGCAACCCCTAAGGATGACATGTTGTCACTTTTGGGATACATTAAATTTTCATCTAGCACATCATCAGCCTGAAATACTTTGATTTATGACAAAATATATTGCAAACTAATGACAGATTACATCAGCCCCCATCTTTACTTGGGGTTTAGTGGCTAGATAGCAAATGTTGCATAGCAACACACTAAAATAAGATGGTGTGAACTGGCAAAGATATCTACTGCTAGTATTAAGTATGTTAGCATCATTCATTCTGTGAACATATTAGCATGCTGATTAGCATTAGCTCAAAAGCACCACTGTGGGCCTAAGTACAGCCTCACAGAGCCCCTAGAATGGATGTAGAATTGGTTTAATAGAAACCTTGTGTAAATATTACACGCCGGGTTTATCTCATTCTGTCACGGATATAAACAACGATTTCATTTCGTTCAATCCACGTTTCAATTAAGTTGTTGTTTGGCAGAACATGCAGGTCCGTTGTTTTGGGGGAAAACGTTGTTCAAGGAAGGGAAGAACGGTGTCGGGGAAATGAAGACCAGTTCCTTCTGTTAGATTTAGAGACAGTGATGATTCATGGCAGCTACAGGTGAGCAGGTCGTGTCTTTTAACTTTTCAAGTTCTTTTCTTTTTTTCTTCTTTTCGAACGAAACCTCATTACATGTGGGACTTAAGGACAAAAGACAGAACATAGGCGTCTCATAATTAAAATACGGACCACCATGTTCCAAACCGCACTAGGCTGGATAATGAACAGTAACCCGGACATAGGGTTAACCTATAAGAATAACTATATAAACGACAATATATGAATAATCAACTAAACGAGGCAAATGAAATCAAATTTTTTGCTAAAATCTTAGTATAAATTTCCATTTGGAATTAAACTCCAAGTTATTTGTAATTCAATTTCCTGAAAGTTCAAGAGGGGGCGAACACCTCAAAAACCTTTATGGATTTTGTTGTGAATATTAATACTACCCACTTTGCTTACAGTTACTTGAATGATTGGTTGAGTGACCAATAGTCCTCAGTGGTCTTCCAGAATTATTTGTATAACTGAATTTATCATTCCCGTATAAGTATCTAGCAAAATGTTACAACTGTCTCTGACTCTCTGCAGCCTCACATGGACAGGACTGCCCACCTGCAACGGCAGTGATCCACTGGTCTAACGGCCCAGTTGTCGACTCATTAGACAGGGAGTCAGGATTCCTTTTTGCTGATGCTTAAATCCCCGTCATGACACAGGGAGGGTTGAAGGTACTCATGTACCAGATGTGTCTCATCGGCTGAAAGATCGCTCAGATCTGTTTATCAAAGACATCACCATTTTGAGCCTGAGCATTACCCAATCCCCATCCCACATGCTGCTTCCCTCCTGGACTGGGAAGCATGGGGGGTTCCGCAGAGTTCAAGAGTTTTCAGTCCTCTTGATCAACATGAGGACATCATGGCCAAGAAATGCCACTGCAGAGCAAATGTGTTTGATTAAAAACTCACCCTTTATGGATGGTTTACTAACAATGGAAACCAATTTGGGGATAAGAAAAGGTACATGGATCATCTTGACTTAAGCCAATATAATAAGTTGGCTTTGGACCAAGCATACAGTATCATATTTTAAACATTGGACTTTGCCATTTACACAAACAACTTTGCTGTGTGCCAATACAGGAATGAACTTTAATGAAAAATGTTCTGTTTCTATAATTCGCAGTAGTAATTTCCACTAGCACAGGATAGTTTTATTATCTTGGTCACATGTTTTGCATGCACTTTAGCTCTCTTTTTTTATGTGCAGGGTTTGTGAACAAACCTCTACAGTGATAAACAACGGCCAGATAATAAATCACCCAATTTTAAGAAGTAGTGTTCAGCAGCTTTGACTATTATAATGATTCAAGAGTATTGGCTCTTTTCTTTTCTCTAATCTTTACCTGGGATCTCGATATTTCTATAGAACAAACCTCTCTCGCCAACAGACACGATAACTCAGAAAGACCTGATTTTTTTTTGAAAAGGTAATTACCCAATGATACAAAACGAAAAACATTGAATAAATTTAGTATTGAAATTATCCTTCAAAAAAATGTTTTTTTTTCGCAGCGTGGAAGACATTAATAAATAAAACTATTCAGGCAAATCTCCAAAGAGAAGAGAAACGATTTAGATGGACAGGACAGAAACAAGACTTGATGATAAAGCAACAGAACCAACACCCACAATATGATCAAACTTCCGTCTCCTATGAGAAGAGATTCCTCAAGGACGGGGGCTATTTTGGAAGAAGAGGACTAGCATAAATAAAAACTAGCGCACCAGGAGAACTACCATCTTCTAGAGTAAGTAACTTGCTATTCTGCCAAAACACTTGGAGCTTAACTTGTGTGAAAAAAAAACTTGAAAATCTGAGATGCTTTTCTCCCCCAGAAAAACTCGCATCTGGGGTGCCCGCATTCTGAGCGCTTCAGCTCTCGAGTGACAGTATGAAGAGGATTCAGCGTCCAGCAGAGCCCATCAGGACAGCTTCAAGATATGATAGGTTCGAAGGCCACTGTGTCAGAAAACTGAGCCACTCCATGATGAACCTGAAAAATACCCAACACGAATGAATAGGAGAAGTCCCAGTGAACGGTTCAAGCCCAGTGTAAGTGTGTGGATTTGTCAGATTCTTATGTATATGCTTGTGAAGAAGAAGTGATTGGCGGAAAGAGATACTTCCTACAAAAAGACGTTTACAGCTCGCACAGATTTTTTACTCTTAGGCAAAGGACACGACTGGCACAAACATAGTTGTTTCATGTACTTGTCATTTGAGAATTTGTACTATTGATTTCCATAACTGTATTCTTTGTAGTGGACAGAAAACATCCAAAATTAGACATTAAGTGTTAGTTGTCTACACTTTGTCTATTTGCCAACTGTAGTTTCTTCCAATTTCACCAAAAGTTCGCATGGAGCTCTTTTGTATATTTAAACATACATTTCAGAGACTTGAAATCCCAAAAGAATATTGGCTTAATTAAATAATAATAAACTGGTGAAGTTTCCATGTTGAGTTAGCTACAGTTTTTTTGTACCCGATTCTCTGTCGTTGTCTGGCAAAATGTATTGCATTTTACAGGTAGTACGTATTTGGAAGGCTTGTTTTTGTTGATTTGGTTCATACTCTGAGCCAGACAACAGTTTTCATTCCTATCTGATATTCTGAAAGGTTTTAACAGGGGGGTTGTTCATGTACATTTCACTGTCTAATTTTTACATATTTTATTCCTAAAACCATGGGGAACATGTCTTCAAAGAGATATCAAAATTATCTATAAAACCTTTGACTCAATATGTCACAAAATGAAACAAGAATTTTGAACCAGTGTTCAGATTTCTGTTCTGGAAATGTATGTAAATGAGCACTAAATTGTAATAAAACCAATAATAGTCTTAATGTAAGTATAACTAGGGACAGTTTCATGGTGCTCTATTGAGTTAAATAGTTTTTACTTATTCTGTATCTTAAATCAAGATTAACCTTTTTCCATTTTGATTTGTGCCCATAAATCTCTGTTTTCTCGGCCAGTGCCTTCGACCGGATCATATGGACACTGCTATTTCCCTGATGAGGAAGAGGAACGATGAGTTGAATCATTATTGAAACAGAACTCCAAAAACATTGTGCCCAGAGAGAGGCTCGCAAGCTCAGTTATACATGTCTGGAGGAGGTTCACTGGCAGAGCCGGAGGGAGAACAGGAACATGAGGAGCAAGGGAGAAAATACATGAGAAATACATTGTGGTGTAATAGGAAACTTCGTCAATGAGGACAGGCAGCTGCCAGCAGGGGATAGTACAACCTCTGCAGTGTTCCTTAAAGGGAATGGAAAGGAGGATTTGAAATCTCTTTTTATCGTCACACATTGTACTACAGCACAGACACAGTGCAATTAGATGTCTGCATTTAACCCATCCAAATATAAAGAGAGGGCATTATTAAATATTATTTATATTAAAAATGTAGTAGAAAAACAGCACTTAACACTATATTTATGTTTTAGGACAATTCTTTTATTTAGTTTATACTGTACATAAGTAGGCCAAAATGTAAATTATGCCTTTATTTATTTTAGTGGGTAGTTTTATCTGCATCTAAGGGAACTGAAACAAAAAGGTCTTGCTTAATAATGTGATTCCCCATTTGTTCTTGAGTCACTCATCACGCTTATTCAGAGCTGTTGCCATTTGACTTAAATGCCTTTTCACAATAGCTTTCTTTGGTTTGAATTAGAGCTGTCACGATATTCGATTTTCACTACGCGATTATCGTGGCCAAAATAATCCACCATAAATTATATTATCGCAATATCTTTCGCAAATGTAAAAAGATAATAATAATTATTCATCATTAACATTGTTTATTGTGTGCTTTGTAGTTTCTTCTGTGTAATGACAGATTGTCATCCTTTATACAGTCGGTATTTATTACTGTAGGATTTAAAAAAAAGTATGTCAGACCGTTGGTAGATTAGCTTCAGATTACATGCTTGTTTACAACGGTTACAGGGAGCTGTATTCTTCAGAGACTGGACCGGCTCTGGACACAGAGGGAACCCCCCCTTGTATGTCTGTCATGCTTGTGGCCTGGTAAATGGGCAGAGATTGTCAGTGCAGATGTTGAGACAGAGGGTCCACTGTTTCTGGCCACTGCCTTTAGAAATATGTGGACCATTTTAAATGACATGGACCATAGAGCTGTTTGGTTCTATGTAGAACCACCAATATTAAAGGTCCCATGTTGTAAAGTGTAAAGTGAGATCTCCCTTTTTTAAAATTATAAAGCAGGTCTAGATGCTGTATAAATACTGTGAAAGTATCAAAGCGCTTAATCCACAGGGAAATGCACATAGCCCGTACTCAGAAATGGTGCCTTTAAAAGTAAACTTGTGATGTCACAACTATACATATACTGTATAGGTAGAACGCGCAGTTTCTGTGCCGTTACAGTCATTCCCCGGCTTCCTGCAATAGAGTGGTGCAGGGATGACGTATCTTTGTAACACAACCAGGAAGTTAGGACTCATTCCTGCATCACTCTCTGACGGTGCAGAGATGCCGAGAGTGCGGATGCAGAAGAACCGAAAACGGGCGCTAAAACATAATGTTTCAGACAAAGGGTGAATACAGGTATATTCAGACGAACAGTATGAGAAAAATAATGTGTTGTTTGAACATTAAAGCAAATAAACATGTTCTACAAGCAGGAACCTGAAAATGAGCATCATATGACTCCTTTAACACAAATGTATTTTACAGACGCAATCCTATAATCATAATAACATCACAAGGTTGTTTGTACACAGAATACCAGACTCTCTCATCTCCAAGCAGCCATGGTCTTCCTGCTCATATTCCTGACCCTGCTGCATTTGGTGACCTTAGCCATGCTATTTATCGCCACTCTGGAGAAGGTGAGACACATGTACACTGATGCCTCAACTCATGCTGTCTCTCCTCTTACAGTAGATGTCACTGTTACTCCCTGTATGATGTGAATAAAACAAACACAACAATGCTGCACATCAACTAATACTAACTGTGGTTTAGTGCCATTCTGAGAAACCTGATCCAAAACTGAGTTCTTTCTTTCTTTCTTTCTTTCTTTCTTTCTTTCTTTCTTTCTTTCTTTCTTTCTTTCTTTCTTTCTTTCTGCAGTCCTGGTGGATATGGGATGATTTAGAAATCACAGACCTCTGGTATAACTGCTTCCATGATAATGCCACAAAGACCTGGTTGTGTGCTGCTACCAATGAAAGCGGTAAATCTTTTCAAAGTTTTGATCTGCGTGCTGGCCTGCATATACTGTATGTGCATGCTGGTTTGTTTATTTACTGGTCAAATTCTTCATTGTATTTTACTTGTGAGTAACTGCCATACACTCATTCTCTGACCTGCTCTCCCAGACTGGCTGCAGTCTGTCCAGGCCCTCATGGTCCTCTCTGTGGTCTTCTCCTCCATCTCCTTCCTGATTTTTCTCGGTCAGATGTTCACCATGTCCAAAGGAGGACTCTTCTACTTAACAGGCTTCTGTCAGGCTTTTGCAGGTACAGTCTCATATACATGAGCCACGTAAATATTGTCATAAAAAACAACAACGTGACAGCTATTTATGTTTTTTACACTTTCAAGGACTGTTAAAGCTATTCATCTCCTGTGACAGTGACAACTTTACTGTGGCTTTTGTTTTTTATAGTTGTTAAGAGAGTGGAATAATTCTGTTGAAACTATATATTTGTGGCCCATTTCTAAAGATTTTGATCTCAGTAGGAACCAATGGGCTTGAGGCTGAGTGCCACAGACATTTTAGGGAAGTCAGAAGGAACGGAGAGGTGGACTTACGCATTGTTGGTTTTGATCTTTTTGTGGCATTTGTTGACAAGAAGAACAATGTAGAACAAGGCCAGTCGTATCCCTTTCGAGCAAAACTTTTTAAAAACGTTTTTTATTTAAAATGTACAAAGGCTTCCCCCTTGCTCCCTGTATAGTACCATATATGCATACCATGAAATGTATGACTGTGATGAGACAATTTGAACTAAAACGTTTTAATGTGTTACTCCTGCAGGTTTCACAACCTTTGCTGCTTGCCTCATCTTCACCTTCCACAGAAAGGAGATCTTAAGTGAATCCAGAGATCTGAGCAAAGGGCGCTTTGGCTACTGTTTCATCCTGGCGTGGCTGTGTGTCCCTCTCCTCATGGTCAGTGGAGTGCTATACACCCACCTGCGAAAAAAGGATTGAGCCACAAACAGAAAAGATGGAAAACCTCTTAATTAGAGTGTAACAGAAAGCGCACATGAAGAAATAAGACAACTGAGAAGGAAATACCTCTTTAAATGATTCTATTCTTTTTTCTTTCTGACCCAATATCCACCCTACCGTGCTACAGGGTATGCAGGGCACTGTGTCATTGTGGTGGCTGTCTGTAATGTGTTACATGAGGGATTCTGTCATATACATATTACTTGCTGTGCTTAATGTATGATTGTGATTATGTTTTTTTTTGTATTATGTATATATCTGTGCTTACTTATTAAAAAAGCAATCCACAGATTGTTGACGTGAACTTTACTGAAGAGCATTCCTGTATTTAACCCTTGTGTTGTCTTAGGGTAAGAAATGACCCCTGTTTAGCAGCAGAGAAAAAACTTGAAATTTGATGACCTTTCCTAAAGTGAGCCCAAAATGAGAAAAAGTGATGTTGTTTATAATTTCATGGGAGCTGTACACCACCAGGGTACACAGGTTGTCTTAGGCTCATTATTGACCCGGCAGTTAAAATTACAGTCACAGTCAGTTATACACCGCAAAAAAACACAGATTTAGACAGACAGACAGAAACACACACACACACACACACACACACACACACACACACACACACACGCACACACACACACACACACACACACACACACACACACACACTCACACACACACACACAAAACAAAAGGATTATTCCTGCCACTGATTGATCTCAGAAAAACAACAACTTATTTGGGAAGGTGCATCATTACCCACTCACGACCTAAGGTTTTAAATTCTTGAAAAACGACTACTTTGCGGTTAAATTGTTATTGTACAGTATATAAGAATTTCACTTCTGTTGTTTCTGTTTGCACATTTCTTTTACTTTCTTAGGCTACATAATTACTATCTAGAAAATGAAATGATAATAATATTCCTCTACTTTAGTAAAGAAAACCATTATAACAAGTTACAATACATTACAGGTCATTTAGCAGACGCTCTTATCCAGAGTGACTTGCAGTGAACTAACTACAGGGACAGTCTCCTGGAGCAACTCAGGGTTAAGTACCTCGCTCAGGGGCACAATGGTTTGGAAGGCGTACCACCAGACCACTAGGCCATCCCCACCCTAGTGTGCTGTCCACTAATAAAATGTAGTCTTTTTGCAATGTGAAAAGGGGCAATCTAAGACATTTTTAAAGTGTGTGGTTAATTACAGGTTGTTTCTTCATGCAAAATAGATTTTGGGTTGAAAATTCAATGAAGCTGCTTTATTTAAGAGGTTTAGTGGAGGCGAGTCATTTTTCATTCTTAGGACAAGGGGAGTATACAGAATGTTAAGACTGCACAAGGGTTAAAGGACTAACTCTGTGTAAAGCCTGTTTTGTTTTGTATTAAGTGCTTTCTGTGTAACACAGCGCCAGTGCACACCTCTGACATTACCCTATGGTTGTAAAAGGGTGTGGCAATTTTTGTCATTCAAATTAAATTAAATGAATTCAAACAATTAACTAACATTATAATCAGAATGTGTAGAGGTAACAGTGCTGATGTCATGTCAAAGACGTCTATGTATTGTGTTATTGTGTTGTGAAATTAGCAGTCTAACTGACTACCTGCGCTTCATCCAGTCCACTCGTTCTCCTCTTGAGGCGACTAGTGAACCCTCAGACCAGAGGGAGAAGAAGTAAATGTGATAGCGAAGACAACATTCATACAGCGCTTTTCCAATCTTTGCAACAACTCAAAGTGCTTTACAACAGATTCACAGACCTTCATTCAGAGTCAGAGGCTACCATACAATACTACACATACTTTTCAGTAGTGATAAACATTCACACACACACTTGACCATGCCATCGTGAGCAATTTGAGGTTCAGTATTTTGCCCAAGGACACTTTGACTGGCAGGGGCCGGGGATCGAACCACCAACCTGTTGACCACAGAATATGTGTGTAATCTTCTAGTTCCTGCCACTTTGGATTTAGGCCAACAAACAAGCTAACATAGTGTTACATGGACGACAGCCCCGGTTAACATTAGTGCCCCAGTAAACACAGATGGATCAGCTCCACATGAAGATTACAAGACAGGTGTGTTCTTTGGTATTCTTGCCCACCGACTGACAGACAGGCATTACACAGGAGTAAATGCAATACACAATATAAAGAATGCTAAATATGCATTAGAGATTGTATGGACCAAGTTTAGAGGTGAAATACTGCCTTTCAAATGTCTTTGGAGCAGGTGGCTTGGAATTACACATTGAACCTTTAATCACGCACCGTTTTGTGGCATTCATTATTTACTTTGCTGAAGTATGTTCGCACTATTTTCTACATAATAGTACTGGAACAAGATAATGAACTGATTACAAACTGGGCGGTCACACAGATCACAGATAACAGGATCATGATTCACTAACACATTTGCTGCCAAAGGTATTTCCAAAGAAAAAAAACGAAACTACTGTGATTTGACCTAACCCCTTCAGAAGTCAGGTGCAGTGTATGTTACTCTTACCTACAAACCTACCTGTCAGGATGGACCAGTCCAAAAAGTAAACTGTGAGTAATAATGTGCATATGGCATGGTTAATCGCCACCAACCTCACAAACGTTTAGGAAGTGTATGACCTGGAACCAGAATACCAAAGACTGTGATTTAATTTAAATACTGTAGCTGTGAATACCAGAGAGACACATTACGTTTGTGGGCATGCGTCTGAGCAGCTAGCCGATCTGTCATCTTCACAGAATTTCTGGAATCTGAGAACACTGTCGGTAAGAAGGAGTGGAGGTTTTAGGAGCGGTGAGACAACATGCAGGGGAGGGAACACTACAGAGTTAAAGCTCCAGAGAACCTCTGTGTAATACTTGAGCTTGAGAGATGAGGCATGTTTTCCAGGAGGTGAGTTTTCACATGATCACATTGATTTCTGTGTGTTGAACAGATTTCTTCAGACATAATGATCACTTCTACTTATTGATGTTTTTTTTATGTGCCCAGGACTGAACTTCTGATCCTGAACAGATATTTTCTCAGAGAGGATATTATATGTGTTCTGGGAAGCTCTTCAAAACATGAAAATATTGTGACTGTTTGCCTTAGGGATGAATTAAATCACTTCATCTATATCGAAGAATGACATGAGCTGGACTGGGTTAGTAACACAACAGGTGTCAGAAGTGGGACCATTGATAGCACGTATTCCCAAAGAATACTGCAGTCATGTCAAACTCTTATGAGCAGAGCCTTGATGAGAATGCAGTGTTCCTGCCGGTGAATGAGTCCTCCCCAGAGTTCCTCCATTGTGAGAAGGAGCGTCAAGCAGTGGAGAGACTAATAAATGCAGGACCAGAGGCCTTCAACAGCTCCATCGAGACAGAGCGGTCCGGCTGCTTCCTCTCTTCTGAAGAGGTCAGCCAGATAAGCAGCTGGTCCCAGGACTATCGCCTTAACCCGATACGTGTGCAAAGACAGGAGAATGGAGAGGAAGGCAGTTTGGAGATGGAGGACTTCTGTTCTACCTACTTCCCTTCCTACTCAGACATACCACCTCCGAACCTGGATCTAGGCTGGCCAGAAAAAAGCCACTGGGGGCCAAAGGCAAGCGTTACAGTCCACACCAGCCCTCCTGCTGAGGGAGAACCTCCTGTCAGACAGATCATCAGACAACACTTGCAAAAGGCTGGCCAAGTATGCAAATATGATTTTTATGGTTTTACACAACACATTTCCTCATATGGGTAGAGATGGAGTACATCAGTACTCCTTACAGGAACTTGTACTTTACTTGAGTATTTAATTTTTTTGAGAGTTAATACTTATAACAATAATATAATAATAATACAATTATAACACAGAAACTACTTCTACAATATTACATTTTATGGGTTTTACTTTTGTGAAGTATTTCATCACTTCTTCCATTGCTGTATCGAGGTTAATGATTCAATAACTTGCATTATATAATTTGAGAAAAATAAGGAGGAAATTAAGAGTTCCATTGTGTGTAAACCACTTTCTGAATAATCCTGTCAATTACAGGCTAAGGAACATTTTTGTGCACTACCCAGGTAATTGCCATTGCGACAGACAAATTGACAGACGGTGCTATAATTGCCGATTTGCACAATGCTGCTTCCCGGGGTGTCCCTGTCTACATCATCCTGAATCAAAGGTCCATTCAAGAGAACTTCATGCTCAACAGGCTCAGACATCCGGTGAGTCACCTCCTGCGAACCAGCACACACCTAGCAGCCATCCGCTTGTGTAAGTTTGACATGCTAATAAATAAACCCTAGATAAGGTTTAGCCAAAACCCAGCACCACCAGTCTAAGAGAGCAACACATTGTGTCGTGAGATTCTTTCTAAACAGGTTACATCTTTAACTGTGTTTATTGAAAACTTGACATACTCCATATTACGTACTCTCAGAGGTGTCCTTTTACTTTGGCATGCTTGTTGTAACATCTTAGGAATGTAACACATACTTTTAGCCATACATAGTTAAACCGGTTGCACAGCATTCAGTGTTGTCTGTTTCTTTCAAATGATGAAATGCTCTGCTTGATGTTAAGAACGAAAAATGATAAACAATCTTTTTTTCTGAATGCAGTATATGAAATTGATGAACATAGACTTATGACTGAACATAACTTAAATGCTGTCTATTATTGGGGGGAAGACTAACTATATCAATTATAAAATATTAAATATGCTGGTGTGCCATGGCTATAATAATCTGACGCACAATTCTTAGCTATGCTAGGGGTGTGGCTCTAGGGTTGGCAATGTAGGTTGGTCAATCCATCACTTTGGTCCAGACTGAAATATCTCAACATCTACAAGATGGATTGGCACAAACTTTAGTACAGACATTCATGTTTTCCAGAGGATGAATCTTAATGACTTTGTTGATTCCCTAACCTTTCCCTCTATCACCACCATGAGGTTGACATTTGTGTTTCTCAAGGAAATGTCTTTGGATTAATTGCCAATGAATTTGGTGCAGACATTGCAACCCCTCAGGATGACATGTTGTCACTTTGGTGATCCATTAACTTTTCATCTAGCACCATCATCAGCTGAAATACTTTGATTTATGACAAAATATCTGCAAAACTAATGACAGATTACATCAGCCCCATCTGTACTTTGGGTTTAGTGCTAGCTAGCAAATGTTAGCATGCTAACACACTAAACTAAGATGGTGAACATGGCAAAGATTATCTACCTGCTATTTATAAGTATGTTAGCATCATCATTGTGAGCATATTAGCATGCTGATGTTAGCATTAGCTCAAAGCACCACTGTGCCTAAGTACAGCCTCACAGAGCCCCTAGCATGGATGTAGACTCTTGTTTACATAGAAACCTTGTGTAACATATTACACGCCGGTTTATCTCATTCTGTCACGGATAAACAACGAATTTCATTTCAGTTCAATCTCAAGTTTCAATTTAAGCTTGTTGTTTGGCAGAACATGCAGGTCCGTGTTCTTGGAGGGAAAACCTTCTGTTCAAGGACGGGAAGAACGGTGGTCGGGGAAATGAAAGACAAGTTCCTTCTGTTAGATTTAGAGACAGTGATTCATGGCAGCTACAGGTGAGCAGTCATGTCTTTTAACTCTTTCAATTTCTTTTCTTTTTTTCTTTCTTTTTCGAAATCCTCATTTACAGTGTGTGACTTAAGGACAAAAGACAGAACATATGCGTCATCATAATAAAATAAGGACACCATGTTCCAACCTCACTAGGCTGATATATGAACAGTAACAGGACATAGGGTAACTATAAGAAACTATATAAAAAGACAATAATATGAATAATAACTAAACGTAGGCAATGAAATCAAATTTTTTGAATAAAATCCTGTAGTATAATTTATCATTTGGATAAACTCAAAGTTATTTCTTAATTCAATCCTGAAATGTTCAAACGATGGGCGAAACCTCAAAACCTTTATGGATTTTGTTTTGATATATTAATACTACCACTTTGGCTTACAGTTTAATTGAATGATTGGTTTGAGTGACAACATAGTCCTCAGTGGTCTTCCAGAATCCTAATTTGAACTGACATTACTCATTCCCTTTATAAGTATCTAGCAATGTTACAAACTGTCTCTGCTCTCTGCAGCCTCACATGGACAGACGCCCACCTGCACCGGCAGCTGATCACTGTTCTAAGCGGCCCAGTTGTCGACTCATTCGACAGGGAGTTCAGGATCCTTTTTGCTGCTTCACTCCCCGTCCCTGACACATGGAGGGTTGAAGGTACTCATGTACCAGATGTGTCTCATCGGCTGAAAGATCGCTCAGATCTCGTTTATCAAAGACATCACCATTTTGAGCCTGAGATTACCAATCCTCCATCACCACCTGCTGATTCCCTCCTGGACTGGGAAGCCATGGGGGTCATCCAGAGTAAAGAGTTCAGTCCTCTTGATCAACATGAGGACATCATGGCCAAGGAAATGCCACTGCAGAGCAAAATGCTGTTTGATAAAAACTCACCCTTTATGGATGGTTTTACTAACAATGGAAACCAATTTGTGGATAAGAAAAGGTACATGGATCATCTTGACTTAATCAATATAAGTTGTCTTTGGACCAAGCATACAGTATGCATATTTAAAATTGACTTTGCCATTTACACAAATACAACTTTGCTGTTTGCAATACAGGAATTGAACTTTCACTGAAAAATGTTTTCTGTTTCTTATCATTCGCAGTAATTTCCACTAGCACAGGATAGTTTTATTATCTTGTGTTACATGTTGTTTGCATGACTTTATAGCTCTCTTTTTTTATGTGACAGGGTGTTTGAAAACACCTCTACAGTGATAAACAACGTGCCAGATAAATCATCCAATTTTAAGTAAGTCTTGTTACAGCCAGCTTTGACATTATACTGATCAAGAGTATTGGCTCTTTTCTTTCTCTGCTAATCTTTCCCTGGGATCTCGATTATTTCTATAGGAACAAACCTCTCTCGCCAACAGACCCGATAACTTCAGAAAGAATGAAAAGGTAATTCCCCAATGATACAAAACGAAACACATTGAATAAATTAGTATTGAAATATCATTACAAAAATGTTTTTTTTCCTGCAGAGTGGAAGACATAATAAATAAAACTATTTCCAGGCAACTCTCCAAAGAGAAGAGAAACTATTTAGATGACAGGACAGAAACAAGACTTGATGATAAAGCAACAGAACCAACACACAATATGATCAAACTTCCGTCTCCTATGAGAAGAGATTCCTCAAGGACGGGGGCTATTTTGGAAGAAGAGACTAGCATAAATAAAACTAGCGCACCAGTGGCGAACATACCATCTTCTAGAGTAAGTAACTTGCTATTCTGCCAAAACACTTGAGTTAAACTTGTGAAAAAACTATGAAATCTGAGATGCATTTCTCTACCCACAGAAACCTATCATCCTGAGGGTGCCGCATTCTGAGAGCTTCAGCTCTCTGAGTGACATTATGAAGAGGATTCAGCGTCAGCAGAGCCCATCAGGACAGCTCAAGATAGGTTCGAAGGCCACTGTGTCAGAACTGAGCCACTCCATGATGAACCTGAAACTACCCAACACGAATGACATAGGAGTCCCAGTGCCAAGGTTCAAGGCCAGTGTAAGTGTGTGGATTTGTCATATTTCTTATGTATATGCTTGTGAAGAAGAAGTGATGGCGGAAGAGATACTTCCTACAAAAAGACGTTTACAGCTCGCAAAGATTTTACTCTTTAAGGCAAGACACTACGTGCACAAACATAGTTGTTTTCATGTACTTGTCAATTTTGAGAATTTGTACTATTTTGCTTCCATAACATGTATTCTTTGTAGTGGACAGAAAACATCCAAAATAGACATTTAAGTGTTTATTTGTCTACACTTTGTCTATTTGCAACTGTAGTTTTCTTTTCCAATTTCACCAAAAGTTAGCATTGAGCCTCTTTTGTATATTTAAACATACATTTCAGAGAACTTGAATCCCAAAAGAATATTTGGCTTAATGTAAATAATCAACTGGTGAAGTTTCATGTTGATGTAGCTACAGTTTTTTTTACCCTATTCTCCTGTCGTGTCTTGCAAAATGTATGACATTTTACAGTACGTATTTTGGAAGGCTGTTTTGTTTTCATACTCTGAGCCATGCAACACGTTTCATTCCTATCTGTATTCTGAAGGTTTTTACAGTGGGGGTTGTTCATGTATCATTCACTGTCTCATTTATTACATATTTTATTCCTAAAAACATGGGGAAAATGTCTTCAAAGAGATATCCAAAATTATCTATAAAACCTTTGACTCTAATATGTCAACAAAATGAAACAAGAATTTTGAACCAGTGTTCAGATTTCTGTTCTGGAAATGTATGTAAATGAGCACTAACTTGTAATACAAACAATAATAGTCTTAATGTAAGTAATTAACTAGGGAAGTTTCATGGTGACATCTATTAGTTAAATAGTTTACTCTATTCTGTAATCTTAAATCACTGATTAACCTTTTTCTCAATTTATTTGGTGCCATAAATCTCTTGTTTTCTCGGCAGTGCTTCGACCCGGATCATATGACACCTGCTATTTCCCTGATGAGGAAGAGGAACGATGAGTTGAAATCATTATTGAACAGAACTCCAAAAAACATTGTGCCCAGAGAGAGGCCTCGCAGCTCAAGTTATACATTCTGGAGGAGGTCACTGGCAGAGCCGGAGGGAGAACAGGAATGAGGAGCAAGGGAGAAAATACATGAGAAATACATTGTGTAATAGCAACTTCTGTCACTGAGGACAGGCAGCTGCCAGCAGTGGATAGTTACAACCTCTGCAGTGTTACTTAAAGGGAATGGAAATGGAGGATTTGAAATCTTCTTTTTATCGTCACACATGTACACAGCACAGCACACAGTGAAATTTAGAGTCTGCATTTAACCCATCCAAATATTAAGAGCAGTGGGCAGCTATTAAATATCTATTATATATACAACGCCCAAGGAGCAGTGTGCCGGTGCCTTGCTCAAGGGCAACTCGGCAGTGCCCATGAGGCAAACTGACACCTCTCCAGGTACCAGTCCACAATACGTACTTAGTCCATACGGGGATTTGAACCGGCTACGACTCTGAGAATAAAGCCATTGTTACTGTATGTATATATATATATGTATATCAATTGTATCTGTTAATTTGATTTGATGTCCTTGCTCTGTTAATTATGCTCACCATGAATAGTATCAACTGTTTTAACCACTGGACGACTGTCACAGAAAAAAAAATAAGGACCTTTTGATTGAAATTTAGAATAACTATGATTTTATTAAACCTCCAACAAGTGGCAACACATGTACATTTGTGTTGGATACAGGCTTAATGCAATATTATACAGTATATCATGACAAAGAATATGATAAATATAATAAATGGTTTTAAAGGAAAACGTTGAGCATGTGATGATGTTTTGGGTTCAATGTAGAAAGAAACAACAGGCCTTTAGCTAACAGTGAAGACACAGAGTTCATGTCCTCAGTATTGTATTTCTGGGATTTGTTGGACTTGAAGTACAGTTTACACCTTTTGATTTAAAAGTGAGTTATTATAAAAGCCAATACCAATACGTTTTAGACACATAGTCTCTGAAGTGAAATATTGCACATAGAAACACACAGATGAATAAATACAACAATTGCAGATGTTAATTCCAATCCTAGGAAGAGCGGATAAAAAAATCTTTCAAATCATAATACAGACAAAATCTAGGACAAACAACTAATGTGGAAAAAGTGGAAAATAAAGAAATACAGCAGCTCTTTTAATTGTATCTTTAACATTATTTGCAGGGTTTGAATGTCTGCTTAAACCTCTGACCTCAGTATTCTAAGAAATGTGAGAGACAGACGGGGTAGTAGAAATGACAAGGGACTGGAGTATTGAGGGAGATAGGAAGCAATCAATGGGAGTAAAATAGGAGATTATGATTACATATATATATTTTTATCTTCATTGTTATTAGCGTGTAATTGGTTTGATTTTAACTTAACAAACCTAACTTAACAATCATTTAAAACTCAAACTCTACTAAATAAAAATGATGCTTGACCCTCCAGTACAGTAGGAGGCGGTATGCACATTTCACGCTGTGTAGACCGCCATCTAAAGTAAAGTAGAAGAAGAAATCACGGAAGCACATGGTAACCAGAGTGGAGATGTGTCGATACATCTCAACTGGATATTTATTACAGTTTTCTTTAGTGTTAATCTCCAGATATCAGCACTGACGTTGAAACGTGTTGTTTAGTTATCATTTTAACATCCAGTTTTGTTTGCTAACGTGTAGCAAACAAGTAAAAATTCACCATGGTTCGAGAAAAAAGGTGAGTTTGGCTAAAGTTAGCTAAAATCAGAGTCTGCTCGTTTGCATGTTTTAATGTTACTGTTATGCTGCTAACGTTGAATTTAGCCTCATACACTGTTTTGTGTATGGTCATTAACAGATAGCTGTTACAATACCTACAGGAACTTATTCCGTTTATATATATCGTTTAACATTTTCTGAATCGCGATGAAAACTAATTTGTATAGGTTAGCCATTTTTAAAATAAATAATCTCTGTTTTCCTTTGTTTATTTTGGTTGTGTGCGTTAATTGTTGTCTATGTATCATGCATATGTGTATGTATATGTGTATACATATCATGCATATGTGTATGTATATGTGTATACATACATACATACATACATACATACATACATACATACATACATGTATTTTTTACCTGTGTATTTGATATGTGAGTAAAGCACTTTGTAACTGTTTTTAAAAATGCTTTATAATAAATAAATGTATTATTATTATTTAATCTCTGTCTCTGTTTCTTTTACCACTTAGGAAAATAAAGATGCCAAAGGCAAAGAAGACAGTGCGATATGATGAAGATGACCCTGAAGCCTACAAGAACATGCCTGTCCCTGATAAAGTAAGGGAGCAGGTTTACTACAATATTCTACACCAGAGGAAATGCCCAGGTGTTTATTATTTAATTATGATTAATTTGATAAGGACCGATACAGTAAACATAGACAAACTAAAGACCGCTATAATGCAAGTATCACAGTGGTTATAGCAGATGCTTGTTGACAAAACCTGTCCTATTTTATATATGTCTACAAGAAAGGGAATTTATTTCCCAAAATCCAAGGCTCACTGCTTTGTAAACAGTCAAAAGTCTAAAAAGTTTTTATTATGATGGCTACATGATCTAAAAATACGACAGATTTTTATCGACTACACACTAATCCTTTGTATGGATTTTTGACCTTAGACTTTTATTATTCTGTCTGTGAATCAGAGGCATAACTTTTAGTAATGTTGTTCTTCTTTAATGCCCAGATGTTTTTTCATCAATACTTAAATATCAATAATGTTTTGAGTGTTGGCTCTCATCTACGGTATTAAATCTAAACTAGGTGGCTGGAATGATGTCTAAGAAAGCAATAGTAACGTGGAAATGAAGGCTAAACTGTTAAAAACGGACTAAAAAATTGTTAAAAAATAAAACAACTTTTGTTTAATATTGTTACTTTCTTTTATGTGTCTTATGTGTTTATGCTCTCAACCATCAACAAACTGTCACCACAGCCACTGTTTTTCAACCGTCAGATTTGAATGTCTCCTCTATTCCTTTCAGAAATCGTCACAGTACACGAAGGACAAAATTGATGAGTTTCACGATGATAAGATTGCAGTAAGTTTACCCCTTTAGTAGTTCTGTGCTAAGTGTATGGTGCTGTGTTTATGGTCTCTTAACCTTTATCTTTTGCTGCCGTCTCTTTGCCATAGAAACTTCTCGCCAGCGGTGTTCAAATGGAGAGCGACGAGGAGGAGATGGATGATGAGGTGATGGTTTATGTGTTTGTCTGGATTTACCTTCAGAAAACTAATGTAGTGGAAGAACAAATTCAAGCTCATCTCATTTTCACAGGAGGAAGTAATGGCCCTGGATGATTCGGAGTCAGAGGAGGAGGAGGAGGAGGAGGAGGAGGGGACAGACATGGAGAGTGATCTAGAGGAGAAAAAAGAAGACGGTAAACAAACAAATCATCAGTTTATGTCCAGGATTTGGTTTACTGTCATACGAGCCTCATTTAACTGTAACTTCGTTGTCTTCCTCAGATCTTCCTAATGAAATGGCATGGGGCACCAAGAAGAAGATGTTCTATGACTCCGACTATGTGACGACCAGTAAGCATCTTTTATCTCCAGCAAAATGTAATTCATTACAGTCTTGTCTGTGTGGCTAATGTTCGCTAATGCAACATTTGAATGGTGTTATTACAGAGGGGAAAAAGCAAGACGAGCTGGAAGCTGAGGAACAAGAGGAAGAAGAAGAGGCTATAAATGTCCAAAAACGTTTAGCTGCAAATCTGAGCGAGGAGGATTATGATTTAAACTTCTTTCAGGTATTTTGGTATTGTACGCCTGCAGTTAATTCCACATGTAATGATATAAAGTGTTGCTTTTTGCTTATTTCGGTTGCTTTATGTGTCTAAATGAAGGAATTTGCTGTGGAGGAAAAGGATGAAGGCAAGACTGTGGAAAAAGAAGAGAGGATTGTGAAAGACCTGAAGCAAATGTCCCAAAAGGAAAAAATGAAACTTTTGAAAAAGGAGTCACCAGAGCTGCTTGAACTTATTCAGGACTTCAAGGCAAAGGTAAATCACAGGCATTCAACCAAGAGACGCACGTAAAACAACCTCAGACTTTATAAGCCAAAAGATATATGCTTATTTACTACAGACCAACATTTAATTGATGTGAATTATTTTGTGTGTGTGCAGCTTAATGAACTGAAGGATGAGCTGCAGCCTCTTGTACAGATGGTCAAGGATGGAAAGATCCCACCAGGAAAAGTGAGCACATTTAACTTCCTTTCTAGCTAGAACTGATATTTTTGTACCAAATGAAAATGTGAAAGAGGTCGCTTGTTGTGATGAGCTACAGTCGGACTTCGAGCGTCAGCTACACTGCAGGATTGTGTTGTAAGACAAACCGTGTAGCGCCTTTTAATAAATCAAAGCTAAATTATCATTCCAGTAACCTGCTTAACCAGAGGCAGAGTATTCACAGTGAAATCGTACATGGCTGTGATTAGGGTTCTTAAAAATACTGTAAATGGATTGATATAAATGTAATGGCTATTATATTTAACAAGTAATAATAATAATAATGTGATGTTTGGTGCTGTGTTGTAAGCTCGTAGTGTGGATATGTGTTGGGGAGTACCAAGAAGCATATTAATAATGTTTTGTGGCAATCAAGTGTGAGAATCTAAAAAAAATTATTTCCCAAAGGGTGCCGACTACCTCAAGACAAAACAGCAACTGTATCTCAAGTAAGTTGTAATTAAATTATAAGTACCCGTTGCTAGGTCACGTCACAGTCCTTCAATTAATGGCTGATGATTCTCCCCCGACAGTTACTGCACAAACATCAGTTTCTACTTGGTGCTGAAAGCAAAACGAATCCCCGCTCATAACCATCCTGTGATTGAAAGACTGCTCACCTACAGAAATGTAAGTGTACACATTGACTGTAACACCTGCTGCCAGTGGAACACACAGTATCAGCGATTGTATGGCACCCTGTATGTCGAGAAAACTGTACATTTACTCTTATTTTGGGCGGCAGCATCTCTTCCTTGTGTCATTGTTTGTTGATGCTATTGTTTGATAATGGCAACAATAACTATTTAGGGCGGGACGCCACTTTAGTTACAACCATCTGTCTGACTCTTCAATACCTTCCTGCAGCTCATCAATGAACTAAGTTCAGTAGATGCTCGACTTGCACCTCAGTTTCGCAAGCTGCTAGCTGGGGAGGAGAACGATAAGGCCAGCAGACCAGCAGAGGGCAAGAAGACCAGAGTCTCCAAGAAGAAGGAAACGGTGAGTTTTGTGTTTTTTCAGGATCCCTGCATTCACAAACTTGAAAGGAATTCTCAATTTTAATCAGTTGCTGATGTTTAATATGCAACTTGAATAGTAATGAGTGCACATCGTTTGTTTGCAGGATTCTGCAGAAACGATGCCGGAGGTTGAGGAGGACTCAGACTCTGACCTGGACGAGGAAGCGGCTCTGCGTTTCTATAGAGAGGTGGAGGAGCGGTCAAAATTAAAGAGAAAGGGAAATGACCCAGAAGTTGAAGAGTAAGTATGATTTGTGTCTTCAAAATGGCAGTTGGGATAAAACCAACAGGGGATCTGATAAATTGTGAATTTGTCACAGGTTGGAGCTGAAAGCAGATGTGGAGCAAGATCCAGATGCTAAGAGACGAATCACTTATGAGGTACAGTTTTAATAATCACTCACACACTGAAATATTAGTATCGACGGTCAGAGGCTCTCACCCAGAGGGATTTAATATTCAAGATGAACAGAAAAACATCAGATCTGGTGATCATTAGCCAGCAAGTGAATGGATCCTCCCAGTGATCATTTGGACATAAGTGCTGGGAGTTACATTATAAAAACAGGATTTTATTTTATAGCAGCGTAGCTATTCTGTTTCTGGACTTTCTTAATCCCACATTTTGGAAGACAAATCTCAAAGATGGTGAACTTTTTATATTAAAGTTTGGAAAAGTGAAGGCTCGAGTTAGAGGAAAAGTTATCGATTGCCTATTACTTTAAACATTTCTGAACAGTTCATTCTAATTATGTGTATCTACCAATTCCACAGATGGCCAAGAACAAGGGCCTCACACCAAAGAGGAAGAAGATTGACCGTAATCCCAGAGTCAAGCACAGAGAGAAGTTCAGACGAGCCAAAATCCGCAGAAAGGGCCAGGTTTGTATTCCACACATCGATGAGACCATTTGTAGTACAGTGTTTCAGTTCATCTTAAAGCTTCCGGAGACGCTCTGTAGGCTCATCAGTTTGAATCAAGAGTATATGTTGACACGGTTGTTCATTTTCACCAGGTGCGTGATGTCCGTCGGGAGGAGACTAGATACAGCGGAGAGCTGTCTGGTATTCGTGCTGGTGTCAAGAAGAGCACCAAACTTAAGTAACCGAGAGAGAGTCCAGTACATGCTGTGGAGCCATGGGGTTGAAAAAAAGCCAATGGACTGTACTTGTAAATGTTTATTATAGGTGTGTAGTAAAGCATGTCACTGATTTATTCAACTGTCAGTCTTTGATGTAGAAAAGACATCAACATTATTTTACTGTTCTAGATTATTACGCAATGTGAATAAACATTTAATAAACTTTCTATAGCTTGTACATGGTCCCTGTACAGAGATGCCATTCGAGGCCTGTTTTTAGAGCACATTAAAAGAACAAGGGAAGGCATGATGTGTTTATAGTCATTACTAAGTTTATGCAATCATACAGCATAGTGATTAAACAGTATCTTGTCGGTATAACAGGCAAGCATTAATTTAAACCAAGCTCAGACGCAACAACTAATCGCTGCGTCATTGATTCAACCGTGCAGTGTAGAGGATGGCCGTCAGCCCCCTTGTTGAGTTATGAACTTGTTGTGTGCGGATGTTAGGTTGCTCACTATCCTCTCTTCTATCTCCACCTCATTCTGCACATCCTCCTCTGTGAGGATCAGCTCAGCCTGAGTCTCGGGGGTCACCACCACCACATAGCCCCGTCTAGAGTCCAACACGTTGGCCACCACCACCTGGTGCCTGTAGGTGTCCAGAGCCCGCCGAGCCTTGTCCAACAGGATGGCTCCGTCTGTCTCCAGCTTAAAAGATATGACAAAAGCCTGAGGTGCCCAGTCTTTCACCAGCGGGGACAGTATCTTGGGCACCATGTTCATGCTGAGCTGAATTGGAGAGGGGGGGGGGGAAAAGTCATTAAAAACAACATGCACAATGCCTCCACGGTGAACGGAGAATCAAAAAAAGGAGCCGGGTTTAACAACAGCAAAACTATATCAAAATACAGTTTACAAACTCGCACAACTCGTGCAGTATAATGTAAGTATACTTTATCCAGTCGTATGCTCTACTGCCCAATGCATTCTTTTCCCTCTTCTCTATAAAACACTTCTGCAATAACGGTCTCATCCTTGCGCAGGTGTGCTACATGTCTGAAGTGTATTAAATAGTAAGGTTCAGCGAAAAATGCATGTGTTTGGGAAGTAGTGAGTATATGACTTGTAAACAGATGTTTGAATAGAATTTTACTGTTTTAAAACGTGACGCCCATTTACTTCAATCCATTTGATATATAAATGGTCATTTTGTGGGTGAAGTATTCCTTTAAGAGTCTACAGCTATGCGTGCAGCTCTTTGAGGCTGCCCTCAGGCACAGCGGTGCTTGGAGCTAAATGCACAGACTGACATTGTTGTGCTGCTTGTGAGGCTAAAAAACTATTTTGCATGTACATTTGTTTTTTTACTCACTTGAAGAGGTCCATTGGAAGACTGGATTTTGTGTTCAGGCATCTCCGAGGCTGGGATATAGAAATCAGACACCGCTGCAGCCAAGTAAAACATGGCCTTGGATCCTACGTACAGAATAAGGGGTTATGAACAATATGCTGAATAATAGCCACAACTTCAACCTGTAAATAGTTTGTAATCTGTACCTATTGTGCTGAGTGACTGTGCTGCTGCTTTGAGTAGATGCAGATACTCTGACAGAGAGCTGAACTCAATGGGCAGAAGGAGTTGGCCTTCTTTCATTTCCTGGTATCGCTTCAGCGCTTTGGAAATGTTGGGAAGCACCTGCTGGTTAACCAGCACTTCACCAGAGTCTCCGCCTCTGAACTTCAGGGCATCCAGCATGTTGATGGTTGAGAACATCCGTGTGTAGGGGTAGAGGGAGCGATGCCTGTGTAGGAAGATGACAGCGTAGCCCGAGTCTATGAAATACTCTGCTGAGGAGGCTCCTCGTCTGCCGCTGCTGAAGTTATCGAGGAAGCGCACAGTGCGGGACTCGAGGGGAACTTTGGTGCCTCCCGATGTGATGAGAACCACCCTGTGACCCGCTGCAGCATGACGAATGGCGAAAGCAGTCATCTTCTCTTTGACCTCATCGACATGGGAAGGAACAGCAAATTCTTCTGCTAACTTCCCATCAATGGAGCATATTTTGGGATTAGCCATCACCTGATGAGAGAGGGAATAATCAGGAAAGAGGATTTAGTGTAGCAGAGTAGTGATGGACTTTAACAGTCAGAATGTAAGGTCTGTTTTATGGGGAACTGTTGCAGATCAACATCAGTTCAGCATGCCTCTTAAACCGGTTATATAATGTATGTTGTGGGTCTGGAGGGAGCTTTCTAAGGTTTGAAAAAATAACCTGATGTAATGAGGTATTTAAAGTAGAAATCATACAGCTGCAGCCAAGTAAAACATAGCATTGAATCCTAAGTGCAAAATACAAATTTGAGAACACATGCTCAGCTTGGGCACATTTAACAGATGCACAATATTGGACTTTTGCTAATATACAATATGCCGATATTTCCCAACTCATTTTGCCGATTGCTGATACTAAAATATGTACATATGTTTTCCACCTAATTGCAGAGAACATCAAGTCTCTCCTGTAGTGGACTAAACATATTATGATGATGACACACGGGTAGATGCAGACATAAAATACAATGATGGTCGAAATGTACACATTCTGTCGGGAAAATAAGAAAACTACTTCAACTTAGATCTAAAACATGACATTTATTTTTATGCAACATATCGGCCATTTCATATCGTAGGAAATGTTAATATCTGGCTGATGCCAATATTTAATTTTAAAGCCTTGATCTGCCGAATCTGATGACGTGCCAGTAGAATTTTTTTATTCAATCTAACATGTTTTCAAACTTTATTAAAAGTGCAATCGTAAATCACTAGAATACTACTTTAATAAAGCCAACTGGGCTAATAGTTTATTCATATGATCTTTTTGTACCCAATGTATATTTTGAAGTAATATTGGAAACACCAGTTTGAACAATAGCTGTAATACTAATAAACTACTAATAAGCCTGCCTTTATACAAACCAGTGGTGAAATGTCAAGTACAGTACACATTTGAGGTACTTGTACTTTACTTGAGTATTTCTATTTTATGCTCTTTCTACTTCAACTCAACTACATTTCAGAGAGAGATCAAATACTTTTTACTCCACTACATTTATCTAACTGCTTAAATCCTCAGATTACAATGTTTCCTACCCTGCATCGTCACAAATCTGTAAACGTTTTTTCTCATGAAAGGTTTAGAGATACTTTCAAAAGGACAGCGACGCCACAAACATTTGATGATGTTGTAATGCAATATGATGCATTTCTGTAGATTAAACTACCCGACAGTATATAGAGGAGTTAAAGCACATAAACATCTACTGCAGTAAAATGCAACATACACATCAAATGCAGCAGTACTATTAATCCAAATAACAGCATATGCATTTTACGGCACACGGAGTACTTTTACTACGCTGAGTGCATTTTGCTGATAATAATTACAAACTTTTACTTCCGTAAGGTTTTCACAGTGGTACTTTTACTGAAGTAAAGGTTCTGCCGTCTCTTCTCACAGTGCATTTAGCAGGTGAACCTCGACCTTAACATTTGGCGTAATAAAATACTCTTTGCTAGTGAGTGATTAACTACAGGACACAAGACCTCTTTTGATAATTGTGTCAAACACAAAAGAAGTTGAATATTTTTCTGAATTTATCTGCAAATGTTCAGTAATGACAGGTGGCGAGTCCTCTTACACACGCTACGTCACGTTACGTTACGTGCTATTCGACAATCATTCCGCCACCGTGACAACAGCCTTAATTAAACAAAAGCAACGCTCGTTTTTTCACAATATCCATAAAGATAAAACTGTGAATCGCCTTACTTTAGAAAATTCCGAGGTTGTCCTCAGTCAGCTTCACAACAACTTCTGCACTTCCTGAAACCACTGAGCTTAATTCTTTGGTCTTAATAAATACAGAAGAAACCCGTCAGCGCCCCCAGTGGCCGTAAACTGCACGACTACCACGCAGGTGAAAAGAACGTCGTGCGTCAAATACCTTTCTCACTTTCATATGAGGTGTCACTTTATGAGCATTAGCATCACCAGTGGCGCACTCAAACTCCCAGGAGGGCAGAGGGGGGATTTCTCTAAAAGGGGATCTTTTAGACAGGACTGTCCCACTAACTCAGCAAGCAACAGCATAAAGTGTTTGGTGCTGCTGATCTGGAGTATTTAGTGCTCATCAGATCTTCTATTTAGTCTCCTTCAACTCTTTTCTTTTTGTCAATAGAAAGTCCTCACTTTCTCAAAAATGCTGGTTGGATCTGGGTGCACGATGCACCATTGTACATCTAATTTATGGTGAGTTTTGAAATATAATTTCCAAAGGGAAAATAATTAGTTGATTAAAATCATCATATCGAGATTCGTATCTAAAAGAGCAGTAACAACAAATGCAGTAGGAGTGTGTTTTCTATTTCCCTGAAACCTCATAGGCCTACAAATAAAGAAATAGCTCATTGGGAATATGGTGTATTATTGTAGACTCATACACGTCTTTTATACATAATAATCAAAGGCCTAGAATTAAGATTTGAAATCAAAATGAAAATGCACCAGGTTGCTAAACATTTATTACGAATTTGACATCCTGCTTTACATCTATTTTTCTTTTCTTTTTTCAATTTATTAGACTTATATTATTTTTTCCTTTTGGATATGACTTGAAAACTTATGATATATGATATAACCTAACAAATGCATCATTTGCCCCCTGCAGAGACTGCAAATAAGGACGAAATGTGTGTTATAATTGAATTTGAAAAAGATAATGTTGTAGTCCTCCGGATCAACCCACAGGAGGCGCTGTTGTCCTGCTGAACAGACAATCACACCACTTCAGCTTCAGCATGGCTGCTTTCTTTAATGCTTAATAATGATGCTTAATGTTTGATTGTGTTGATTCACCTGATTCGTTTAAGACACTGATAGCTAAATAGACATTTTAAGAGTTGTTTCAGGTTTACATGTAAATACTTAATAGGCCTGTACATATAGATAACATATTTAGTTTATAATTAATTTGTAAAATGATAAAAACACAGCAAATGCTGTAAAGGGTTTTATATGCAACTTCTTTGTGCAGGTCCATTGTTTTCCACTAGATTACATGTTTCTGATTGTCTTTATCATGGGCCCACACAAACATGAGACATGTGAGCAGACTGAAAGGACCTATAGTTAGAAAAACATGAAGTCATTTTCGAGGCCTCAACAATAACATGTTTTAACACTTTTTCACAAGAACTCATACAACAATTAGTTGGGGTAAGTGATTCATCCCTTTTACTTTACTGTAACTTAATTCTTTTTATATCAAATATCATAGTTACAATAAAACATGATACAATAACTCAAATATACCCCATTCAAACTCATAACTCTATTATAGGAGGTAAGAAAAGAAAATGAAGACAAGGTCAACACGAGCTCACTAGACTACTGAGGACCAGGCCTGGAGATACCATTGAGGACATTGAGGTCACGTCCTTGGTTGAATAAATAAACAAAAAACAAATCTAGGAATCTTGAGGTTTATTAAGTTACATTAAATACAGTTTACTCTGCACAATGGAGAGTTAGACATGCTGAAATTTAGAAAAGGGAAAAAGGGACTATTTTTAGGCCAAGAAAAAAAAGAATGAGGTCAGTATTTCAAAAAGCATTTAGACCATGGCTTAGGGAACTCCAGGACATACTGCAATGATTTTAAGTTTAGAGAAAAACTGTTGTTTTTGGGGAGGGGTTTCTGCAGTGATCTGCAACTAAAATTGTGCAATAACCTTGTATGCAGTAGCCTATGTAGTATGTCTCTAGTGGAGTCAAAAGCTGTAACAATTAACGTTAAAGATGGCTTATACAAAATGTCAAATATGCCTATGTGCTGTCCATATCCAACTTTTTCTACCAACTATTTTATATCTCTAAAACAAATGCTCCTAAAAGATGCTTATTTGAATCATGGACAATAATCTTTGATTTGTTTTCATCAGTTTCTGTGTTCTTTGTTTTCTTATCAGTACCACTTTAAGATAAGGCCTTATATAAAAAGGTTTGTAAGTTATAACTAATGGCTTAAATCCTTAAGTAATGTTTGATCAGTTATCGTGCATTAATAAGAACAACTTTTAGGATTAACAGTTTGTAAAAAAAACTAAAACTTCCTCAGCTGTTTATCTGCCAGTGGAGAATGTAATCTTTTTTCTTTTTAGCTCCGTAATTGATCAGGAAGACCCTCTAATGCAGTGGTTCTCAATCTTTGTATTGAGGACCCCTAATTTAATAAGATTCTGCTTCAGGGACCTCCATCTGAAAATATTGTGGTTGTTAGATTAAGGCCAGAATTATATTTTTGTCAACTGTACAGCTGAGGAGATAACCATGGAGGAAGGGAAACCTATGATCAGAACCGTCACTATGAGTCAGATTGTGCCCACTTCTAAATGAAATAAAGAAAATAAACTATTCCCCATTTTCCTGTGGACCCCATGGAACTCCTTCAAGGACCCCTGGGGGTCCCCGGACTTCTGGTTGAGAACCCCTGCTCTAATGGACGACTTCCACTTCTGGAAAAACCGGCAGCAAATTTGGACCAAAATCCAAATCCAAACTATTAACAACACATTAACATGTATAACGGCAAACTTAAATTGGGCTAATTAGAAAGTGTGAACCCCACAAGTATGTATTAATAGATGTTCATAATGTAATATTATTATTATGCAATATTGCCAAATAGAAATTATACACACCAGTCAAAGACATTTTTCACAATCTGGCCAAAAGTTATTCTGGCTTGTAACTGAAAATGTAAATGATTTATTAACCTGTAATAAAACCATTAATTATAACATATAAACCTTTTATAAGGGGTGACTTATCAGACATCGACCCCAACGTATACTATCTTCTATTTTTTCTGTGTTTATTCTGTGACCTTGTCTTATTGTGTGTTTTCACTTATTTATTTAATGGGCTATGTCCAAAGCTATAAGGCCCATTGGGTTATGTTCACTTACAACGCTCCCTAAATAAAGCTGATTTTTTAATCAATTAATTGATTGATAGGCAGTGGTGGAATGCAACTAAGTACATTTACTCTGTACTTAAGTAGCCTACGATTTTCTGCCACTTTATACATCTACTCCACTACATATCAGAGGCAAATATTGTACTTCTTACTCCACTCCATCTATTTGATAACTTTAGTTACTTTGATTGATTAATAATACAAAATATAAATCAACTTATAATGTATTATGAATTATTACAGATTTAACCACCCATCAGTATATCAAGTAATACAAAGCTCCACCATTATTAGCTGTAACATTAAAGTGATGAAATAATTTTAATCTAATATTGTAATATGTATTATTCTGAAATGGGCTATCCTGCACAATGAGTACTTATACTTTTGGTATACATTTTGGTTCTAGTACTTTTGTAGGCCTACTTTTCTAAAACTATTTTGAATGCAGGACCATAACAGAGTATCTTTTACACTGTGGTATTACTATTTTTTTCTTAAGTAAAATATCTGAGTACTTCTTCAATTACTTTTGATAGGCAAGCTATTGTTTGGGTGCAGCTGCTGCTATTTCTACTGCGGGCTTATGCGTACACCACGCGCTAGTTTCTGTGGCGGCAGGGGTGGTGAGAGAGAGAGAAAATAAACCTTCATGTGCGTCGTCGTATTTGAAAGTAGTTCCGGGCACTTAACCCAAACGGGGGAGAGTCCCGGATGTTGGCTCGGCCGCCGAGAGAAAGGCGAACGGGAGAAGGCGGAGAGAAGCTGAAGAGGGACACCACGGCACCGCGGGCACACCGGTGAAGCTAAGGCTACAGAGCTTCTTTGCACAGGACGATAACGTCAAGAGCACAGGACACTCCTGGGGAGCCCCTGCTAGCTGAAGAAGAGGAGGTGGAAGGAAGGGGAGGGGGCAGTTACTCTGAAACTACCGTCAGGATTTACAGAGAGAGCCACCGTCACAGCAGCTTTCACCCAGAGTAAGTGAGCTACACGGGCATGGAAGTTGAACTAAGGCCCACGAAATGGACGACTTTAACGGGGAAGAGAGCTGCACTGAAGTTCTGGGGATTGAGCCCGGTGAACAGGCCTTGGCACACAGCTTTCCGCTCGCTGTGGCGGGGCGTGCGGTGCGGGGGACACCTTTTTCTCAGAGAGCCAGTCTGTGTTTCCCTGTGGTCAGTGTTAGTACACCCCGGCCGTGTTGCTGTAACTCTCCAAGTTGACAGCTCTTGCGTTAGCCTGCTGCTAACACCGCCGTGCAACCGGTGACAACTGACAGGGCAACTTTGACAGCTAGCTAGCCAGTTTTGGTAGCCTGCTAACTTTAGCTGAGCGTTGTCGGTGCTTTCTCCTGGGCCAGGACTAGGCGTGTGCGTGTGTGTTTTACTCACATTAGGTGGATATAATGACCTATCCGAGCCCTCCAACAGCTATCGTTAGCTAGCTGTTTGGTATGTGAGACGTTGTGTGTCCTGCATGAAGTGTGTGTGCGTGTAGAAACCCAGTGTCATTTGGCTTTCCTGCATGCACTGATGGTATTTGACTCACAGCTGTTGCAGTGTGTTTTCTCGTCTGTCAATCGTCTGTTTCTCAGACGGCTGGTAAATTCCTCTTGAAAATAATGATCCTAGTGTATAAAACTAGTCGATCTTTTGTAAGAAGGCGCAGGTTTGTCGTGTGGCTGGACAATCAACAAGTGCAAAGCGTGTTTCAGGTGAATTTTATGCGACTGAATATAATCTCCAGACTGCCTTTGCCTCTGGTGGTGGTATACCCTTGTGGATTGCCCTGAGATGGCACAGACTGTGTTGCAGTTAAATATTTGGACCTGCAGTGCAAGACATTTCTCAGGGCATGCCTCTCTTTGCTTTGATGTTTCACCAGTTGGTGTGCGATCACTGATTAGTTAATGCCACGACTTTAAACTAAACAGCTGTGGCATTTGCGTGCAGCTGTATACAAAACGGTGCCCTTGCTTTATCCTAACGGCCTTTTATTAGAGGATGGATGACTGAACTCTTAATTTGCCCCGCTGTCAACTTGTGCAAGTTTTATCAATGAAGTCACGTTGTTATTTTAACGATCGAGGCGCACATTATTAGCTGATAATAATATACTCTAACGCTTTCAAGTTCATCTTGTCATAAAGCCAGCATAAACAGGTTGAATTTATAACTAAAACAAAACATTGTAAATTCCTCCACAATATCCCAACACTGCCAGACCTTCTGCTTCAACTAACAAAATGCCCATAGCGTTAGTCAGCACCCACAATCAAAGGTCAGACCTGGTTTGCTTAATCACCCATCCTTTAAATAGCAGGCCTACAGCGAGCTGTCTGGATCAGGCGATCTGTGCATGCAGCTTTAGAAAGACACATGGTGTTTGAGTCTTGATGTTACTCCATCCAGGTAAGCAGAGCCAGAGTAGCTTCATTTATCCTATTGTCTAGAATTTGGCATGCCACTCTGTCTTATTCTGTGAATTGTCCTACTGCTGTACTTTCCGTTCTCTGAGGCTCCATGTGCAGTTTATGTGAAATGGCATCTTATTCCAGAGTCCCTCGCTCGGTCGAACACTGAAAGACATCTTAACTCCTTCACAGGAAATACTTAAATCCTGCATGCCATTCATGAAATTCAGTTTTATTTTTTATTTCTTTATAGAAAGAGTGTTTTTTCAAGCATTAACTTATGCCAATTGAAACAACTATGTGAAACACAGCAGTGGAATAATTGGCATAGACAGTGGAAGTGACATTTTGCTGTTGTATGCAGGCTGGCTGTTAAAGAATAGACCTGGTGTGCAGCCGATGCTTGCTTTATTACAGATTTCGTGCAGAAATGTGAATCACGGCACAGGCATTGTAGAAATTATTCCTTAGAGCTTTACTGTAGCATCCATCCAACTCTGTTAGTTTATTATCAGTGTGGTGATTCAGTTCCGTTAATGACTCGAGATGTTGTGCAGCCCAGACTTAAAGGCTCCTCTTTATGCAAGATTTTGGTTATATATATATATATATATATATATATATATATATATATATATATATATATATATATATATATATATATATATATGCCTTTTTAGTAGTTATTATTTGCTATTTTACATCAAATTGAGCAGAGTGAGTGACCTTTTTTTAAGGATCCCTTTTTTTAAAACAACCTCAATGTTTTTGATAAATGGATTGAACTGTTGTATAGAGAATTACACATCTGTTTATTCTTAAAGTAACCATTTCAAAAGTGTGAATTGGAGGATGTGATACAGCTTCTCTTTAATGGCGGTTTTAGTCTACAGGTGTATGAGAAATTGCCTAATGGTTTGAAAACACTACACCTACTTCTTCAAGGTCTTCCTGTGTTTTGTGTATGGCGGCAGTTAGCACATTCATCTATCACCTCTGAAGAAAAATGACTTATCATCTGTAAGGTGATACTGTAATTTAATAGATTAAATAGAATAGTGACTTAATATGGTGCTAATTTGGATAGATGTCAAGGGTCAGCAAGCCAGTATAGTAGAGAGACTTCAGAAAAGGTTTCTACTTTTAAATACAAGCTCCTCATTTTGAATTCAGTGTGTGGCCCTGTGCCTAGCCCCGTCTCACTGAGAGGCTTTTTAATTTCTCCCCTTGTTGAAGTGATTATTCAAATGGCCATCCGTGAGATGCAGTTATCAGACTCCTGGTGGTAGTTGAGCCTGTGGCAATATGAACGCCCATCACAGCCCCCCTCTCCACCACCCTGTGTTGTTGGACTGCACCCAACAGGTACTCTCTGTAGCAACCCCTATTAGACCGCCACATCTTACCCCTCAGGCTGAAAACCTATTGTGTTATGCGATTGGCAGATGGCAATTTATTCATGAGGACGTCTGATATTTCTTTTTTGGCATGGTGTAGTGGTCATGCTGTTGTTCAAAATCCTCTGTTTAGTATTTTTACGATGACTTATTTTTGGCCATGTTTCAATTCCTCTCTGCTCTGAAATGTGAAGTTGTATCAGGCTTGAGTTTCTTTCTTTCTTTCTTTTCACTTCCCTGCCCATCATATTGCCCTTCAGTGTGTCTTTTACCTTGGATCGGGCAAAAACACCACTGGACCTTCCTTTTCTTCTTTTCAACATCTGTTAACTCTGCATGGAGGCTAGGTCGTCCTCTGATGAGGCTCAGGCCAAATGACTGTACAGTTTTGTTAGAAATGTCTCCCGTACTCTGCTTATCAATCCAGTGTGAAGTTTTGCTCTCATGGAAGCCGTGTTGGGGAGAAGGGACTGGCTCAGTCTTCATTAGCAACGTCGTGCTTCACTAGAATGCAGATGAGCTATGAAGCCATTCATCTGCTGGAAATGCCTCCCTGATTCCAATTTGAATCTTGTTTGCAGTCACATTGTGTGAGCCCACTTCCCCATGTTAAAGAAGTCTCTTTATGTGAGAGATCAGAGGGGGATAATTGCACTTAAGTGAACCTCATTTAGTGCTGGCCAGAGCAATTACTGTAACTGCAGTTCTAGGCGTTTTTTGGGAGCCTGGAGCAGCTGTCATTGAGTCTCTGTAGCTGAGATATCAAATGGTGAATAGAATGACATTGGCATGGCATCATGGGAATGGCAGATCCTTGGATGGATTTTAATTAGTTTATGCAGGTTTTTGCCCAGCTCCTTTTTTTTTTTTTTTTTACATCCGAAGAAAAGCGTAATTAAAAATGACAATTAGAAATGCATTATTTTTTAGTAATGATTAAAAATAAATTATTCTCAAGGTGCTGTAAGGTGAAAGAAGCCAGTACTCTTTCTTCAGGCAAAACCCCCCCGGGCTTGAGATGTTTTATCATTAATGTTATTCAGGAGCCAAATTTTGAGTTTTGCTCAGCTGGGTGCTTTAATCTATTTTTGCTGTAAATTAATGAATTTTTAAAGAGCCCCTCGCTAGATACGGGTGGATGTGGGAATGCAGCACCGGTTCAGTTTTCAAACAAGCCTCTACTCCACCGTCAACCCCACCCCTTCACCACCCCTTCACCACCCCTTCACCACCCACCCTCCTCACGGGATGGAGAGAGCGAATTTACTGAAGCACTACACTTTCATTTTTTATTCATCCAGCAATACACTGCCTAGTTCTCCTCATCCCACCCCCTTCCCAGTCTATTGAGTTGAATCTGTCAGTGAACTAGTCCTATATGCCCCAATTCTCGTCCTTGGTTGGAATTGGATGTGGACATGAATCAGTGAGGGAAGTATGTGATGTTTAATTCAACTGGTTCGCTGCCTAGAATTATCGGCATATTTGCTCAGAACATGTTTTATCTGAAAGTGTTTAGCCATTTATTTTCCCAGTCTGACTAATCAGGGCCCGTCTTTCTACGGGGGAACTACTATCACTACCTACACCAGAGCTTGCTGTGTAAGTTTCAAAAGTATAGGTGAAAATTGTTGGGGTGGGGGATTTGTGGCTTTTGTAGTGCGTGGTGGTTTCTGTGACTTATTCCAGACTTGTCGTCGCAAAAGACAAACATTTTTTACGGCAAGTCTATTATGAATGTTCGCTTTGATCTTATCTCTGCATGAAGTTCAAGCCTATGAACTGGATGAGGTACATTTTCAGAAATGTCTACATAAAAAGAGAATATGTGCTAGGTTGGACGTCAGAGGAAATCGGCCTCCAACAAAGGGGAGTTAACGTGGTGCTTGATGTAAAACAAAAGATTTTAGAGTAAATGCGCTGCTGTGTCATTTGAGATTTTACTTACTCGGTTTCCAATGAATAACCATGTCCTAAACAAGTAGCACCTGCTTGACTTTTCAGTGCCTTCAAGGATTTGATAATTCATCATATCGCATGCTTTGTCCTTGAGTTTTGATAGGCCCTCAGTATCAGTGTATTTCTCTTAAGCTTTTTTGTTCTTTACTCAGTAGAAGCAATTGATATGCTTATATGATTCACACTCTGAGGAGACTTTCGAGCTGTGTGCAGGAAGAGAAGCTCGCTAAGCTGACACAGCTTAAGTAATAAGAACGGGGCTTTCATCATTGTATTTGGTATCTGTTTTAATCATTACAGCGGCTCCTGTGGCAGATACAAAATTCACTTCCAGGTGAAATGGCAGAATACATACAGACAGTTTTAATATAGAAGAGATGGAGCCTTCTGTTAGTTTTGAACGGGGAATATTTTAAACAAGAAAAGGCAGCACCAACAACTGGTGAAACAATGCAGCTTTGTCTGCAGATCAGCAGCCACAGAGCTGTTATTTATGACAGATCATAGAAATGGGGGTAACGGCCCCTGTACTAAAATCCTGTAGAGAAATAACAATTTAATAACATTATATTCCCCAAATGTTACCCTCTCCTCCATTGTGTGGACAAAATGCATTTCAGGGCAATTTTAGATGTGCTACAATGACAAGTGCACAGTCGTCATAAACCAGATTTGATTGATACTAGGATTATCTGTGAGGCGGTGGTTGGTGCATGCATATGAGCATAGATGAACACTGGAATTTGGGAACAGTTCACCAGAATTATAGATATACTTAGTGACTCTTGATTTAAAGAGATAGAAGGGTTGGCTGGTCAGTCACTTGTTTACAGTCAGTTTTGTTAAACAAAAGCCAAAGTGAGTCAAGGTCTCCTTTTTAATTCACCTGCTGAAGATGGTCATCGATGTTTGGTGGGATAATCTCTTCTTTAGTAGGTACTTGCTTGTTTACTGCAGCAGTATTAGTATTCGTGAAGGAAGAGTGCAACGCAAATTGCAATTATGACAGCCTCATAGATTTATTGGCCTTATGCTGTGTAGTGTGCGTGTTCCATGTGCAGCAATGTAGTAACACTGAAGAATTTCTCACATGTTTGGAAGTCAATCTGCAGACTCGGAGAGGAAAGTCAGACAGGGTCATGTTTAATTAAGTCCACAGTCCGAAGCCTGCCTGGTAGGGTTAAATAGCGCAGTCTTGAAGACTTAGTTTACTCCCACATCACTCAAGTTCCTCCTCTGCTGACAGTAAAGTGGTGGGAGACGGATCATTCATCATGAAGTCACAAGACGGGGCACATTTCAACAGCCGTTTGTCTGTTGATCAGACCTGAAGGCTGTGTGTAGCTTCTCCATTTGTTTTCTGATTTTAGACAATGTTAATGTGGGCCAGTCCAGAAATAGCTTCATGTAGAAGTTGGAGACTGTGTGTGATGTGGTGTGTGAGGCTCATGATCTGTAAGTGCGAGTGCCAAGTTTTGCAGATGTGGTATTGGTTGGGAAGGAGCTGTGTTGGATCTGATTGACCCGATGATTAACATTTCTTTCTTCATACGTCTTTATTTTGCCTCATTGTCCTTTGCATGCTCAGCAGAATTGCACATCATAAACCTTTCTGTTGTCATCATTTGTCACTTTTCTTTGCATGAAACCTGATGGATTAGCCTTAGATGTAGTACTTGGAGTCTCCATCCGTGATTCAGAAAATCCCTAACGGAAGCCAAGGATTCTCTCGGTGGAGTTGGAGGAAATGTTGATCTGTGTGTGTGGACCAGGAAACCCACACAAAAGTTGACTCGCTCTTGCCCTATCATTCCCACCCAATTCCCTCTTTCTTCCTATCGCATGTAGTCGGTCTCTTGATTATTGTTTCATTTAGTGTCCTCACTTCTTTTTCTTTATCTCTCTATGCGCCATACTCTCCTGTGCTCTTCACTTAACAAACAACACGTCTGTAGAGAATTCAGAAGAATGCATCTTGTTACTCAGATGAGTCATACTTCCTCTGGCCTGCATGCCTCTCCCGCAGGGTGGATGAATGAGAGGGCGGAGAGGTTAGCCGGAGGAGGGGCTCAGTGGCTGAGGCAACGTGGTTTGCGCCAGTTGCCCAATGTAATTAAGAAAGTATCGGTGCGTTTGCCACAGGGTCTGAGACGTGCACATCAGTGCCGGCTCAGAATGTGCCTGTCCCTGCGTGGCTGTGTGACTGACTGCTTTGACCAGGCTGAGTCACAGCCTTCAAAAAGTAACTGTTTGGAAATCCCATGCCCAACTCTGACACCACATGTCGGCCACTGTGCCAAGGTGCTGTGGCACTGCAGAGAAACGAGACTGCACCTACAATCTGAGAAATCTGCTTTACTGAAGGAAACTTGTATGGTGGGATGTAAAGACTGTGGAAGAGTTTGCATACAGTTACTAGGAGTAAATGTTCCTCAGAAGGTGTGTGTGTGTGTGTGTGTGTACATTTATGATGCAGTTATGTGTGTAACCCTCCAGTTTTCTGGTTTGAATTCTGCATCCAATTCTGCTTGATATTTCATTGTACCACAAAATGCAAAGAGTTGTAAGTAAAGTTGATTATCTTTTTATAATACTAATGAAATGGTATCTGTAAACCATTAGGCCCCTCCCATACCTGCTCTGCTCTGCTTGGTCCCCTGCCAAAATCTATGACTCACAAGAGACTGAATGACCTACTTTTTAAGTCTTCTAGGAGTGCCAGAAGATCTTTTTTATTTGCAAGACAATACAGTGGGTAAATATAAGTCAATTAAAATGCACTTAATGCATCCATTTTTGGATATAAGCACCTAAAGGCTGTGTCAGCATGGCAGCAACCTCAGAGGAATCCCTTCATTATCACAAGGAAAGAAGATATGTAGTAAACAGTCTCGATCTCATTAGAAGCAAACTGAGTTTAAGGCCACACTGGCTCTCATCAAGCTAATTTAAAAATATAACTCATTTAAGTGCTTTCATAATCCTGCAATATCTGTGTGCTTTTATATTGCACATTCCCAGTTTATCCAGGCTGTCAGAGATTATGGTCTCTACATGTAGACAAAGCATTTATTTACATGAATCAGTGAAAGTCGCCTCAAGGCCTAGTCTAGTTTGTTTTGGTAATGACAGAGTTTTGTCTGTACTGGCAAGGTTTAAGTTTGAACAGTTGCTCTTAAATATTATATGGATTAGAACAGGAGATAAAAATGTTTGGGTACAGAAGCGGTCTCCCTAATGCCTGCTTTATATTTTGTCTATACCTCTGAAAAAAGAAAAAAAAGGATGGGATCAAAAGCCATAGGATCACTCGGATGGTTTCCGCTGGCTGTTGATTGGAAAAAGATGCCGCTTTGCAGTAGATGGAATTTCCACTTTAATCGCTAATTGCCGTTTTTTGGTCGTGTTGTCTCTCATTGAAGCAGAAACAAGCTGTGCAGCTGAATGCGGTGTCTTGGCTGCTCTTTTCCCTTATACAAGTCTTGGCTGCTTTGATATGTCAGTTTTGTTTTAGTCTGCCGCCTTCGTCTTGACACGATTGGCCCCGCTCGCTCCGACCTCCTGGAAACCCCCCGGCATGCCCGCCCCAGGGTGTGTGTTCAGTCATTTATTCGGCTTCCTCTAAAAGACTGCCATGCCTTCACTTCCCTCTAGTTTCCCTCCTCTTATTAAGATGCAGAAGGCAGAGCGTTTGGTCTGAAAGGCTTAGTGCTGGGGGGGTTGCTGGTGTGTACAGTGGGGGGTTAGGGAGGGACTGCGAGCATGGGGACTTTAATGACTTAATGTGCAATGTACAGCCCGGCCACACTCCAGCTAAAGTCTACAGGCAGCTCAGTACTCTGATTTCTGCCTTTTTGTGTGAGTCCAGTCAAGGAAAGTAAAAAATTATGCTCTGACAAAAGTGACTATAATTAGAGAGGAACAAATTATCAAGTCTTTGGTCAATGCTGATTGCTGCTTGGGTTTATGCCCGATAATCCATATTTAGTCATCTAAAATGACAGCCTTTCTACAGTCTTTTTTATATATATATATATATTTTTAAATCTTGTCTTTTCTCGAATGAATTTTGACATATTTTTGATACTTTTTAAGAGGTCCCAGTGGTGAACCACTTTGAACACCACTCTGGCATTTTGATTTCCCTTCTTCTCTTATCAAACATTTTGCTTTCAGTGAAATCCTCCTGGTGACTTTATACAGACCAAGCAGGACATTTCTCAGTACAATACAATACATACTCAATACATTACCTTCATTGTCGTCTATATAACTATACTGTATGTACTCCGTCTGTTACAAAAGCATGTCATTGTATTTGCTGGTCGTGTGGTTTGCTAGAATATTTCTTCTGAGATCAACACTGATGATCCTGGTGCCCGTTTACTTTTTCTGTTATTGGCTCCAGCACAAAATCTGGTCACACCCAAAAACTTTGCTACGGCACCACATATTATTCCCCACAGAACCACACGTATGCTTTTCAGTCAAAGTACATGCAAATCCATTTTAAAGCTGGAACGAGCTGCATCGATGAATTGCATTTCAAGTAGAGGTAACACAGTGCAAACACACAAAGAGACATTAAGTGTCCCTTTGCATTTTGCAAACAAAACAAATACTTTATTTTGACTGAATACAACTTGATACTATAACATATGATATAGTTGCAAATGGCAGTGGCTACTTGTATACCTCTTGATTGTTCAGTTTTTCTTGAAACTTTTACAACAAAAACTGTAAAATACACACAAATCCCAAGAAAACACAAACATTGGATCAAGGATTTGGTAATATTTGAACTAAAATCATATAGACATACAGCAGGTTTATCGTGTGACATTAAATTGAAAAAAGGTTTTGGGTAAATATGTATAGGTTGATAAGAGAATTCAAATTTTTTTTATCCAACATTTCAGAAATGAAGAAAAGGTTTAGCAATTACATGTAAAGTTCCGTTTGAGAGATGAATCTGTTTGATAATTAGCTTTGTGTTGTGGTGGCAGTGGGTTTCTTATGACGCCGTCAATCAACCACCACACTCGCCACCTTTTACGTAGGGACAGTGAAACCCCTGGGAAAAAAATCTTTCAGGGTGGAACACCAAAATGTCATTTCTGAATGGCAGTGAAAACATTTTGAGGTCATTTATTTTATGCGCAGCAGATTGTGGTTTCACAGTCATCTCACCCTGCAGTCAATCATTGTTTTCTTTTGTATTTAGATTAATTTGTGATGCAGTGTGTTTCTAAAAGAGACCATACCCATTGTTGTTATTTCTGCAGGACAGTTCTTTGTCAGAAGATTATCCCACTTCCCATCTCACATTATTTTTTCTACATGGACAGGAACCCCCCTGCGTTGTCTTATTTTTGCAATAATCACTTATTCCCAATTTATTGCATCTTATATGTTCAAATATACTTTACTAGCAGTAATGAAGTTGGTTTCTGTATCTATAAATGTATCTATTCTCATCCTAATGCAGCTCTCTGAAAATATGGATCTGAAAGTCTTGATTCAAGTTCTCATTTTGAATTTCTCTTTATTTTGTTTATCTGCTGAGTATGAGTCAGAGTGGACTGAGTAGGATTTTCCTTGTCAAAAATGAAGACTGTGGATAGCAACAGATGTGTTTGTTTTGTTTCTTTGTTCTATTTCAAGAAGATATGGACAGGATATAAATAAGTTAAACTTTTAAAACATTTCCTTTTTTTCTGAATGACCTTTATACTCCATAGTTTGCAGGTCATCAAGGCTTAGTGGTATTTTACTAAAGTGAGGTCTGTGGTCAATACAGGGAACAATACAGGTCAGGTTAGGAGCTTGTACGGTATACTGTAGGTCTCTCTGCTCTTCTCTTTCTCTGTGACTCATTGCACATGATGCACCACTTTCACCAAGGGAGTCATCCTGCAAAATCTCCTCATTTGAAAACAAAACATGCACTTTTTTTTTGAGTATGTGACATTTAGTCATTGCTGTTTTACCTCACGTGCTGGTCAACAACGCTCTACGTTGCTGTAGTTCATAACAGTTAGACATATTGAGAAATGGAAATCTTTTGTACTTTGTGATGATACGCTGTCTTTGCTCTGCTGTTTTAACTAGGGCTCTTCTTAACATCCTGGCCAGCAATGAGGAGCTTTATTGACTTGTTCGTTGCTCATCATCTAGGCTCCTTTAGCTGTGAGATAGTCTGACTCACCGGATGTAAACTGCGGGTATAAGCCTGCCGATGGCTACATATTTTAATCAGCATTCTCCTCTTCTGCTATCTGCATGTTACCATTTTGCAAGGGCAGCGTCGCTGCTTCCTGTCATTGCACCTAAGACTATTGTGATTGGTTTAAAGAAATGCAAACAAGCAAGAAAGTCCGCCCCCCCCCCCAATACCAGAATGATAATATGTGGAGCCAGACCATTCTCCTGCGTTGTGGAGATAGGGTTAGCTATGCGAGACTAGTTGTGTTGTGGTTATGGACAGCATTTGTATTACAGTATTTAATAAATTGGAGCATTATTTCTAAATATGTCACCATGTTTATTAGCCATTCAAAATATGAAGTTAAACAAATGCTTATCCAATTGGGTTAATATATGCATTATTGTTTTACTAGAACATTATCCTTTAGGGTTGCAATTGCAATTTTATGTTTATTTAAATAGATAATTGTTTAATCTATAAAAAAGTCAGATAGTACTGCAACATGCCCATAACGTTTGACCTGTCTTCATCCTGCTTATTTTTTTTAAACCAACTGGCTACAATCTGAAAATATAAAGTTTACAATGATTTAAAACAGCTGGAACCAGCAAAAAGAAAAATCTTGATAAATACCTTTTTAATCGGTAATCAAAATTGTTGGCAATTGACTATTCGGTTGGTTGACTATCTGTTCCAGCACTAACACAATACCCTGCAACAAGAACAGGTTTTCAAGTATTTAGGATCTGATGCTAAATCAGATTGAGTTAAAACTGGAGTTATTTCATTACGAGAACTTTGTCATAATATCATTATAGATGGTTGTTGGTGTTTTTAAAATGATCACCCAGCTGTAGCTGTCTCACTAACGGACTCTAATAAAATCAAAAGGACCGGTTGAGAAACCATAACATGCACTAAGACAAAGATGGTCATTGGTCTTAGGTGGGAATGGGGACTGATGGCACACAGTACCATAACTCGTGGTCTGGTCGTTCTCAGCTGAGCAGACTTGATTGGTAATGCACAGGGAGGGGAGCAACGTGCTGGAAGGTAGGACTTCTGTTTTTCAATTTATTTCCTGAATATAGATATATTTAAACTGAATACAGTGCAGTAAAAATTCTTTCTGGGGGAGTATCTTTGTGTTTGTTTGTGTGTTGTGTGTGTGTGTGTGTATTTGTGTGCGTGTGTGTATGGCCTGTTTAAGAAGCCTGCATTTGTTTGCTGGCTGTGTCTGGGGCCCAAGGTGGAGCTCTTTCTGTCAGATGAGTGAAGCTCTGCAGAGGCAGCCACTGGGAGTTCTGTTTCATCTCTTCTCATACTGCTGTGGAGCAGACATGCAAATCTGCTGTAATGAGCGTAGCCTGTGTGGTGGTGGTGGTGGTAGCGGGGGGGGTGGCGGCAAGGAGAGGGGGATGAACTCAGGAATTTAAAGTGGAGAAAGGGAAGGTGGGATGGGGGGGAGAGGAGGAGGAGGAGGAGGAAAGGTGAGGCGCCGACAGCCGAGCCAGATAGCAGAGCACGAACATTTTAAGGGATTTAGGAGAGGGTTATGTCAGGAGTGTTGGAAGTGACAGGAAGTCTTCCCTCTCAAATCAAACATTCATTAGCCCGCTGCGGCTGCTCTCTTCCCTTCGCTGTTGAAACATCGAGGTAAAGATGCAAATGGTGCCACGTTAATTAGCCTTATCTTTTACGCCAGCAAAAGACGCGGTGTGAAAAAAAACTGTGCAACATCATCATCACTGTTAGCAAATGTAATGAGGCTTTTGTGTGAATTCTTCTGAAAGTTTAATATCCTAAAATGTTTGTTTATGTATTTCCAGGGTTTGTGAATGTTTTACAGCTTACTACAAAGAGGTAACATGTTATCTTATCACAGCAACAAAACATTTTCAGGTAATATCTTGTGATAAGATACAATCCATGATGATTTAAATAAAAATAAAAATAATTCCTCTATCAAGTTGATTCAGTTTTCCCTATGTAAATTCTTTAACCGTCCATAAACTAGTTCTACTAATGATTTATGCAGATAGTTTAATACAGTGCTGTGGGTGCTTTGATTGCAGCAGGAATATTTCACCTGCCATCCAAACTGCAGTCGGTGAAGTGTGTCATAAACCCCATTAGTCTGTGCTGGGCTGTCCAATAACTGTGCCAATGTGATTTTATTCACTCATAAAGAATTAAATCCCCAGTCAATGTTTGGATGCTTTCGCCTCTGTCTCCATCCAATAATGTAAAGCACTCAAGACTTTTGATGAGCTCTGCAGATCGATCGGAGGTTAACAGCCACTTCACATAAGCTGAGACCTACAATATGTCATTATGGGGTCTTTAAATCTTGATAAGTATTCAGGGGGCATACTCGTAATGCTTTGCTTTTGCCCAAAGAGACAAAGAAACTATAAAAACCAGGATCTAAGAGTCAGAAAAATTAGGATCCTTTAGTGCATTTTCCACCACATTTCAAGAACCATGGAGATTAGAAAAATAAGACTGATAATGGATTAAAAAGCTTTGTCTGAGGCCAACAAAGCTTTTTGATGCACGGAGGTGGAAAGAGACATCCACAATGGAAAATATTAGTTTTGAGTAATATTATATATGTTCCTTTGCTTATTTACTTTTTCCTTAATTTACCGTTTCTGGGTTTTACCTTTTTTGGCACACAATTTATCAATAACTTTAACATGTCCATCTTGATTCTGAGGCTGGTGTTGGACTGGTAAATCATATCCACACCTGTTTTTGGACTATTACTGCAACTAACTATTTTTATTATTGCTTAATCTGACGCTTTTTCTTCTTTTAGATTAATCAATTAATTTTGTGGTGTGAAATATCAGAAAATTGTTTAAGATGATTTCTTCAAATGTCTTATTTTGTCAGTCCAACAGCCAAAGATATTCAGACTAATATGATATAAAACAGAAACAGCAGTTTGAGAGGCTAGAAACAGCATTTCTGCCATTTATTACATGAAAAATGACTTAAACTCAAAAAAAAAAATATAGAATATATATATTAAAATAGTTGCCAATTACTTTTCTGTCGATCAACTAACCGATTAGTTGACTAATTGTTGCAGCTCTATTTTAAACCACCAGAAAGTCGTATTTTAGGAGCAGAGACTTGAGGGAAATCTAAATGAAGTTGGACCTAGGATTTGACTGACTTTACCTTAACAATGTCAAAAGCAAGTTCTTTCACAAGTTGGGGGTGAGCTATTGACCCATCATGGCCAATATGATGCTAGAGAGCAGGAACACATGTCAGCAGCCCACACAGCTTTGAAATTGGACTTCCTCATTGGAAAACACCACAGCCAATTGCACAATAGTAGTACAGTCTCTCCCTCCGCGCTTGCCTCCTGTCTGACAGCACTCTCAGATTGTTGCCTGACTGCTTCTTCACACTGAAGGGAGCTCCAGGATAGTCCAGCACGTCAGGTGCACTGGGTGGGGACGCCGCTGGAGTTTCTCAGAGTGTCTGAGGCGGCTGTGGCATTTATGTGTCACTGACTGACTATCGGGTTGACTATTACTCGTCCTAAATTGATCCGTGCCGAGTGGTTAGCTGACATTAAGGTTTAATCTCGTTCTTTAAAAATAAATTGACAAATATCATGTCGTAATATTGAAATATGGACTGAGCTTGGTGTGTGACATTTGTAGTTGCAAATGCTTTATTTAGCACAGTTCAGTGTTAGGGGTGAGCCGGTTATTAGTTTATTATTCACTTCACTATTTGTTGTAAGGATGCTCAAGGACCTCCATAGTGCTTTGCATGTTGTACCCCAGTGCATTTAATCTTATGATGTGATGCATTTATGTGCTGGTGAGAAAGGTGGCTGCAAAACGACAATCTTCTTCTTTATTAACCCAAGAAGCTACTCGCTTCACATGATCTTTTTCATAATGTCCATGTTTTAATGAATGCATGAAGTTAATTTAATATAATTGTCATGCCATATCATAGCACATCCCTGATGGGATTATAATACAGCTTTACAAAACATCAATAATGCACCACTTGTACAATGATGAGTTGTATTTAATAATTGCTGCCCTACTGATTTTTGACAAGTGCAAAATAAGTGTTATTAGAGCTGCAATAATTGTCGATTAATCAGTTGTTGATTGACAGAGAAATTAATCGTCAAAGTCATTTTTTAATTAAAAAACTTGAATGAGAATCCTCTTCCTGGTCTTAGTAAATTGACACCTTTGAGTTTGGACTGTTGGTCAAATAAAACAATTTAGATGACGCTGCCTTTGGGCAGGAAAATATGCTATGTTGTGTTCTTATTTTCCATTAGGCCACTATTCTATAGCAACGTCGTCTCTTATGAACATAAAAAGCACATTTTCTACATACTGATGAATGAAAATCAAAGTTATTTAAAGAAATGTAATCAAACTTCATAAAGGATATTTATTTCAAGGCTATATTATTATAATGGGCATCAGGTTTTTCTTTGTCTTGGTTTTTCCACTGAATCACCATCAACCACATGTGGTGTTAGCTAATTTGGGATTAGTGGCCAAATAATGCCAGTAGCAAATCCATAATTTACCTAAAAGCCTTCAGAGGCTGAGTGCCACTGTGTTTGAGTTGCCATTAAATCTCGTCTTGTCAGTTTAGTAGTGGAAGCCAAAAACCTTTTGACTGTAGGCCTAACTCGTGTGTCTGTTGTTTATTATGGTAAATCCTCTGGTTGTGTGATGCCCTATTGAAGTAACCTCACAGTGATGAATCCATTTTTTTGGGTAGGCGTTTTTTTGACTGCAAAGCTTAAACCAACAATGACTGCTGCGTACCTCCCACCCCCCCCCCCCCCCCACCCCATATCCACACCCAGATAAATAGCAACATTGTCTCCAGGAAACCAAATTAATTTAAATGATCTGGAACGGTGCAGAGTGAAGAGAACAGGTATAGACAACGACAGATGTCCGTTCCACCTGAAAACAAATTCCTGGTCTGTCATACAGCGCTTCAGATGGCCTGAGCAACATGTTTTATCCACTGCTCTCTTCTTAATCAGCAGTAGACAAAAACCAAGCTGCTTCCAAATTACCATGGAAGTCATCTGGAGAATGGTCAAGGAATTTATTAGCGTGTGTAAACACAGACAACTCCTGGTGACGCAAGACAGCGCTAGTTAAATTCAACAGCTGATTGGTGTGCTGTGCTGTATTCTGCCACACTGCTTCGACTCTCTGTAGTAGATGTCCCCTGAACGTCTCTTCAGGTATGTGATGTATTTTGACCAAGCTGATGATTGATCAGATGGGCTGTATTCAACTGTGTGTGTGTGTGTCCGTCCGTTTTCTCATATGAACTCCAGAGAATCAGGCCAGCACATTGATCGGTGTGTCTCCTTCACACACTCTGGTTTAGGCGAGGGGGTGGTGCCTGGGTAGAGTGTGCAGGAGGCCTGACATGATGCTTAAACACAGCAGTCACGTAGTCTGTTTATAATTTGGTCATAAACAGAGTCTCTTGACATTCCTTAAATTTGTCCGACGAATTCGGCGTCGGCCCTCACTGACAAGAATCCTCATTCTCGTCGTCTCTGCAGTTTAACATTTCCGCTGGCACTTTCTTGTAAATGACCCTTCACCTTTTTGGATGTTTGTTTTCTTCCTGTTTTGCGTCAGCCTCATGGAATTGTCATCAATGCGCCCACTCGCTCCCCGTGAGTTCTCCAAACAGTGAGCGGCTCCATTCACACATTGGCTATATTTGATATTAAGCGGACTTAGTACTAGAGAGCTGACAGTATAAAGTCTGTTAAAGTCCGGTACGAATGATTTGGACATTTGCGTTCTCACGTGTGTGTGTGTGTGTGTGTGTGTGTGTGTGTGTGTGTGACCTGTAAACTGTGCTTGATGGTGTGATTGAGTCTGGGACTTCTGTTTGGCTATACGTGGTTACAATGTCGTAGTAAAGCAGAAGAAAATATGAAACTATTGACCTGTGACTTCTAATCCCTCTAATATTCAACATCACGTGTTGTTGTGCAACTTCCGATTCATCCTGCATTATCGCTCGAGGAAAGGGCATGGATTTATGACAGGTGGCCGCCCCTCAGCAATATGCCATGAATCAACCACCTTGATCATAAATTGCTGCCATTTCCTGTGAAGCTTTTGCATTCAGTTGACTTGTTAAAGCCTTCTATTTGTCACGTACACGTTCACTCATGTAGCTCCAAGTGTTTATGTGTGACATGTTAAAAGCCGGTGAGAGTGGGAGAGTATACAAGCTGCATGTTATCAGTGGGCTGTGTTATTATCTGCAGGTACAGTACGACTCCAGGAGCATTTTAAAGAGCCTGTACGGAGGCGCAGTAAACCAGGGAAATGGGACATGAGCAGTCAAAGAGCAGCGCTTCAACAGCTTAATGATGTAGAGGCATCCAGCTCCGTCAGGCAGTAAACTCTTTAATATGCTGTTAATTATTTCTGAGAGATTGAATATTGATTAAAAAGCGAAATGGTTTTAATTATAACTCCAGCGCCATTCTAAATGAAGATGATTTTTTTTTTTAGGCTTTACGTGAGAGGAACATCTAACAAATCTACCAAACCTCAAGCTATTTCAACTCTGTTTGAATTTTGTTTTTACTTTGTACTTTCTGTGTTTGAAAGTGAGTGTTCTGTCTCGGTGTAACCGGTGTTACAACTCCTTCAGCTTCAGAGCTGCCAATGCTGATCCACTGTCGAAATTTGAAATTCATGACCTGATTCTTGCTCCGTGTAGCACTCAAAACATGCATTGCCCACCCAGGTAATTCCTTTAAATAACGCTTGGGTAATTCTAGCATGGTTTCTTTTATAACACATCTATGTTGCACTTGGAAAGGGGGCTCATTCACTTGTTTCTGAGAGGGATGACATGGATACTTTTTCAGTTCAATAAGAGAACAAAAAATCTTCAAAAGTTCTTTCTTATCTCAAAGTGTACTGTTTTATATTTAAGAGTCACATTATATTGTACAATGCACAATTAGATATGAGGTATTCATTAGACCTAACAATCTTTTGTAATACTCATCACATTAGAAATATGTGACCGTGACCCTGCCTGTCACACATGGCACACGTTCGAATGAAATTAATGATCTTTTGTTGATTACCAATTTCTGACTAAATCACAACTCAAGAGGTAAAGTGTGCTCCCAGGTGGACCAATGCCCTCCTGGCTTTCAGTTTTCTGTGGGACAATGGGCAGCTTTCGTATCCCAGGCAAATGGACCCTCACACCTCACCGCTACGCTCAGAGACTGGCTCAATATTTAACATTAACGTTGAAATGGATCTAGCGAATGCAGATGAGGATAGCCCCTCAAGATTGCCACCAAAACGCTTGGCCTGCCAGTGCCTTAAGTGGTCTATTTGTGATTCAGCAGCAGGACCTTGCTGGCTGCCCGGATGGCGTGAAGTCAATCTCCCAGGGGGTGTGTTTTAATGCGGGCCCCGAGGCCGTGGGACCGGGGTAATTGGGTTCGCATGGTCGATGTCAGGGCACCCCTGCCACCTCCAAAACAAAGGCCACCTCCCAGGCAAGCTGTTAGGGACAGAGAGACCAACCCCTCCTGATCACTGCTCTGATTCACTGCAAAGGCTTATTCAATTACTGGAATGTTCGTTCGTTTTTTTTATTGACCTGCAGATTACACAATGAGCTTAGGGCCTTGTGCTTGTGTGTGTTGAAAAGATATCTGTCTCTACCTTTATCTATATATACATCCAGCCCACCAATCCCATATTCACATGGAAAACTGCTGAGAACATCTCTCTAATATCTTTAATACCTAACGCAGCTGCATGTATTCACATTTCTCTCTTGGATTGACCGTGTCTGTAGTCAAGGGTCACAAACCCTGTTGCTCGCTTTGTGGCCTCTCCAGACCGCCTGGAGCAACTCAGTTGATCCACAGCCAGCTCCTAGATCTTCCAGTACTCAGATCCTCTGTCCCTCTGCATGGTCTGCCTGTTGTCTTGCTGTGTTCCTGCAGCAGCTGGATGCTTTTTCTCTTTACCACAGTTAGAAGACCTCTGTTTGTTAGGCACTGACTAATAAGACAAATGTGTCTCTCTTGCCTTTTTATGGTTCATTGGGTATAAACGAACTCAAGGTTTAGCTTTGCTTTGTTGACAACTCTCTCTCCCCAGCATTTAACTGCCCCACAGCCACAGTTGCGCTCCCGATTGATTGGCAGAATAATTATGAACTTGATTTGTTTAACCACAGGCGAAGTGGGATTCAGGGAGTAGGGGAGCAGAAAGAGCATGTATACCATTTTTCTTTTTTAAGAGCACAGCAGAGGGGTCTGCTCGCCTGCATCTTAAAAGCCAACGTTAACACAACATAGCCCACTGTAAAACATAGACACTCTTGCACATTCTGTTAGCAGCAAGGAGGCCCCGGTTGGCGCCCGGCTCTGCTGTAGGCTGCAATAAGCTGAACAATGTGCTCAGTCGCGTGAGCGGTGAAGCGATAATTGACACATCCTAAAAATGCAAGTAAGGACTGGGTTATTAATGCTTTCTTCCAGGGGTTTAAGCTGAACCATTAAGTCTTTAATTGAGAAGGAAGACTGACATTAAGAGCTGTTGCCTTGATATTGCCCTTATCTGCTTTTTGTTTTTTAATGAAGATGAGGCTTAGGGTAGTTCGCTGCATAATTACAGAGCTCACGTGCAATCACAATACTCAGACGCACTGCTATTTTAGTTTGAGAGATCTCAAAAATAACCTTCTAAGTCCCTTGCCTCCAGGGTTGGAAAAAGTGAGGAGTCTGCCTTTGACTGAAGGGCAGGTGAACAGAGTTCCCACACCTCCCTGTTTATCCCCCTTGCGATCGCTAGGAAAACAAGGTCTTCTCCCACGCTGGATATAAAGCCGTTGATATGGAAGGTATGACCCGGGTTTCGGTCGAGAGTAAAGATGCCAAAGGCTTGTTACCAGGTTACATTACTGTTGTTGTTGTGAGTGCATGTGCCAAATCTTCAGGCATAACGGAGGGAGCACACTTCTCGATTCCCCTCCCATTTGCCAAGTTACCATCACACTACAGGAAGATTCTTGTCATAATAAATTCTCACTCTCTCGTCACGCACCAAAGTTTGGCCAGCATTTAACAATCAGTGGTGTAAATATTTATTGTGGTTTGTTTGAATCCTAGTGACATTGTTATTAATGCAGCATTCATCACGTCTACTGTTCTGAGGCGGCGTGTACTGTATGGCAGAACAGCCATCGCAGGTCTCAATGGTTGTGTCTGTGTAGCTGAGCATGCACATGCTGTTGGAGTGTTACCTGTGATGAATGCATGGCTGCTGTAAAGGGGGATTAATTGCGGAAATTGCAGATAAGTGCAGGAGAGTCTGGTACCTATCAACAGTCTTGTGTCTGCAGGTTGTAGTGAGAATGTGAGCTGAATAGCATACTCTTTTCTCAGAGAGGAAATGATGACAGTAATGCACAGGTATTTGAATGCAAGCTGTTCTAAGTAGGCAGCAAGGTGTTCGAGGTAGAGAATAAATAAAATAGGCTAGCTGTGGTGAAGTGGAGTGTTGGATAATCCCAGGCATAATAATAGAAGAAGCATTTTTGTCCATTTGTGTGCAAGTCTGTCATTTAATTGACAACAAATACAATTGCTTTTTAAAATGTTAAATCTTTGAAAAGAATAGAAGTGCATTTTTGGAAACACTCTTGCCGACCAACAACCACACAATTGCTATAGAACGTAACTCCTACAACCTATTACACAACCACAAATTGTCATTTTTACATTTCTGTTCGGCTTAAACAAACAAGTGTGGAGTGGTTAGCAGGCAGATCTTGTTTTAGCTAGGTTTACCCCCCCTACCTCCAGTCTTTATGCTAAGCTAGGCTACAGACTTGACACACAGACATTAGAGTGCTGTCGGGTTTCTTATTAAACTCTCGGAAAGAAAGCAAATAACTGTATTTCCCAAAATATGGACTATTCCTTTAAATTTCTACAGGATTTCCTTTAACATGTTTACCTTGAAGAGAGGTAAACTTCCACGTTTAGTCATGTATAAGCATGCTTCCACTGAAGAAGAGCAGGGAGAATTATGGCTGAGAGTATGAGGGGAAAAGCTGTTGTGCGTTGTCTTCAGTGATTGCTGTAGTGATCACAGGCACAGCAACAAATGTCCATTTTCACAGGTTGAACAGTGTCAGACCTGCGTAAAACACTTGTCATGAGCCGGGTCATGGACTCCTATCAAGCCATGTTGACTGATCCACACCAATGACAAACATAGATTATTTCCCCCAATACCCATTTTCACGGCAAATTAAGCACAACATCTGATTTGGTCTTTCCTGGCCGTTGGTTTCTTTCATCCCTGAATATTTTGGTCCTAAACACACTCGGTTTACAGGTAAACCGATGTGTGTTCAGTTGCTCAAACACAGTACAGATGAATTTAGCAAGGTCTATTCTTCTAACATTATTAAACAGAAATGGCAGATGAAAACATCAACTGTGCGTGCGGTCTGTTTCAGTTAGGTTTATGCTGCTTATCCTTGACTAACTTTTCCTGTGGGGTGTCTTGTTGTGTCTTTAAATGCTGCTACCTACTGGGAATGCACTGCAAACTGATTGTTTTCTCTTGACAGAGACTTGCACTGTAATTTTAAATAGTAAAACCAGTCTCATTCACATTTTTAGTTTTACTTACTTCCCTATAGTGGGTCTCCTCTACTTCTGCTTCAGATAGTAGTTCCCTCTGGTTTTGCAGAATGGCGTGAAACGAGGTGTTGGTTTCATTCATTAGAGTGAAGATTGCATGCGACAAGAGTGCTGTGATCCTATTATAGTACATTGTATGTTTTATGATTCTGAAATCTTGAAAGCAGTGGTTTGAAATGGTTGCGTATGGGTTTCTAACATTCTAGTGATTTGAGGTATGAAGTATTAACGACTGTTTCACATTGATCTTCATGTCCTGGATGTAAGATGAATTACCTACCTTAGCAGGTGTCGGGTCTTTGCAAGGTGATTTTCATACCGTACTGTAAATGCAGTAAAACACATTCAGCAGTTTAGACCAACCCACTGTATTCTTTGGAAAATGCTCAGCAGTATCATAAAGCGTAACCTTACATCATTCTGTCTTGCAAACTAGTTAAGGTCATAAAAGCTGTATATAGTGCAGGCATATTCTGAGTCCACTCGGCGAACGCTTTTGCAGCAGGAAACAAACAATTTCTGTTATATGGTAAACAAAAAAATCAATTTAAACGTAAATCGGCGGATGTCAGTAAAATAAATAAAGTGAAAACATTGCACCCTAAATCTGTTGCAATAAATATTAACCAGGTTTCCTTTACCATAAATCATCAGACTGTAATCATGCAGATGACACGTTAGGTGCTCATCTTTGATTAAATTACCCGTAATTAAACCAGATACTTCAGACGGGTCCTAAAAGGGTGAGAAGGCTTCAGAGCCTCATCACTGCATTTCTCAGTGTGATTGAAAAGTAATTCAGTCGGTACAAATGCCGCATCTGCGTACTATGTTTAACGAGACCGTTTAGTTGCTGCAGGACAATAGATTATTCACAGTAAAATAATAGATGAAATGTAAAGATGTGGAACAGTATAATTACAGTCAGCCAGGTCCGGGTTGTTGTTGTTGTAAGTTGTAAACTGTCCCACCCCCAACTGTAGGGAAAGCAAATGATATGCGGTCCTTGAAGACACCGTAGCATTTACATGGACGTGGACAACAACATCTAGTGTTACTGTTATTGCTAAGAAGAAAGTGAGTCACCTAGCGAAACACAACATCCCATGTGGACGCTTCACTCTGGTGTATTATTTACAATATATACTAATTAGAATTACATGGTAAGAAGTTGAACTTATCCATTTAGTAATAAATGTTTGCAAAATCCTAGAATTTAGAATTACATTCAAGTAATTAAGATGTTACAATGTGATGATTTCAGGTCAAAATCATGAAACATCCAGACTTTCTTCATTATAATAAAAGAAAAAAGTAGATTGTTGTTATTATATGAAATGTTGAAGAAAAGTAAGTAGCAATATCACACTTAAATATTAATTTCACCCTGGGCCATGCATTGTTAGGCGTACTAAAACATTTAAATAGTTGCTTAAGTGCAGACATAAGTTTTGCAATAGTGGAGATGAAGAACAGTACTGATCTTTATGACGCAGTTGCTAACTTGTCATCTCAGTACGTACTTGCCTGACATGATGAGGTTGACGTAATCTGCTGTGTTGTGTGGAGTAATCCCTGGATGTTATTCAGATTCTTGCCTCATTGGAGATTCTTGAATAAAAGCGGGCCTGCCACATGTATAATAACCATGTTGTCAGTTTGATTGAGCCACTTCAGACTTAGTAGCTGAGACACAAAACACAATCACTGATTTGCTGTCAGTGCTCTGTTGGCTGCAGGAACGTTGATAAATCCTGTCAAGATCTTGGTAAATTACGATGTTTCAAAGACGCTTTAATTTCTCATTCAGAACTAAATCTGCCATTAATCCCAGGAGGACAAAGAAACTTTGAGTGTTGAATAGAGAATGAATTTGATCATCTATTTCTCTCAGCCCTCAAACACTCTCAGAGCTCCATCCATTCTAAAAACAAATTAAAGTTGAGAAAGGGAGAAACAAGTTTTTCCTTTTTCTTTATTTGGCGGTGACAGTGACCGAACCCCATTTTTGTGTGTGTGTGAGACCGAGAGAGAGAGAGAGAGAGAGAGACCGAGAGAGAGACCGAGAGAGAGACCGAGAGAGAGAGAGAGAGAGACCGAGAGAGAGACCGAGAGAGACCGAGAGAGAGACCGAGAGACCGCAAGTCTGTTTCCAGTGGGCTCGTAATCATAGCGCCCATACTCTCAGACCCCCTCGATGCAGACTCTGTTGCCACTTTCTGCTCTCTGCCAGGCCTGATGCCAGCATCGCGGTGCCCTTTACACTCTCCCCTACTGCTTCATGTCCCCTGGCTTTTCGTCTCATCTTTCCCGCCTCCTCAGTACTCCTCAGTTTACCCCCAGACTCGTTGGTGAACATACTCCGACAGTCATCCCTGACGTGGCAGCAGGTTGGGGCTTGTCCCTGCTCTGACTGTCCCACTGCCTGGCAGGGTAATGAAGGCAGCAGGGGGGCCGCCTTACTGCCTGCCTGTGATGCACTTCATCATTCTTGCCACAGCCCAAGGTTCTCTAATTAAGACACCGGCTTGGCCCTGCAGATTATGTAGCAGCTGGATCATTAGCAGCGAGGGTCAAATGGCATTATTTCTTCTTCTTCTTCTTCTTCTTCTTCTTCTTCTTCTTCTTCTTCTTCTTCTTCTTCTTCTTCTTCTTCTTCTTCTTCTTCTTCTTCTTCTTCTTCTTCTTCTTCTTCTTCTTCTTCTTCTTCTTCTTCTTCTTCTTCTTCTTCTTCTTCTTCTTCTTCTTCTTCTTCTTCTTCTTCTTCTTCCTTCTTCCTTCTCCTTCTTCCTTCTCCTCCATGGAAATAGTTAACTCTAATGCAATCCTGACACTCTGTCAGTTGAGTGATTTTTAAGCTATTATTTTCAGTATTGATTAATCTGACATTTTTTCCTGAAAGAGTAGATTAATCGTTTAGTCTACTAAATTCTTAAGAAACGGCAATTAGAGTTGCTCAAAGCCTGAGGAGTATCTTCAAATGTCTTATGTGTTCTAACTTGCGGATTGTCCAAAGATATTCAATTTGTTATAATATAAAAAAGAGAAGAAACTGAAAAGCTGCTTTAAAAATGATTGAAACGATTAATTTTCTCTTGATCGATTAATTGTTTCAGCTCTATTGTATCGCGTTGTATTCAAAGTGGTTGGGGTGGACACAATATACACTAATGATGTATGCTGGCCCCTTGAGTGGTGCTGCAGAAATTCAAATCGATAATATATAGATACATGTTTAAAATCAAATTAGTTTTATATTTCAATAGGATAATAATAATAATAATAATGTATAGCACCTTTCATACAAGAATTGCAGCCCAAAGTGCTTCACAGCAAAAACACAACAATTAGTACAAGATTAGACAGAATAAGAGCATTTACAGTACAATAATCACAGTGTTGATGTAAATGAGTCTGAAGTACCATTATTAAAATAGTATAAAATAGCAGAATTAAAATAGTATAAAATAATATTGGAGTATTGTATACAGGATGCCATTCAATGAGGAAAAGTACTGTCATTAGCAGCTTGTGAGTCACCTTTACTTCAGTTACAGGGCGGTTTGTTTGTCTTTTTGGTGATGAGGAACTCTTCTCCACCATTAGGCTGACTCACCTGTCAGTAGTCATTCAGCAAGTCTGCTCATCTATCAGTCTGCTTATGACTGCAGAGGTTGGGAGAGTTACTTCAAAGTCTTTGGTGTTTTCATCCAGGCCTCCAACCTGTGAACACACTACAACTGCAAATGAAGGAGGAATAAAAAAAAAAAAGCATAGTCAATAACAAGCTCTTTTTCAAGTGAACAGATTAAAGTGAAATTCAAAATCTATCTTTGCGTATAGAAAGGATTGAAAGGCGGCCATAAAACATTTGTTGTGTTCTTCTCATTGAATTAAAAACAGTTGTGGGCAACTTGATTTCAGGTCGTTACATTTATAAAATAAAAAAAAATAAAAAAGTTTAAAAGTATTCATGGTGAAAATAAAGAATCAAAAACAGCCATTAAAACTTCTCAAACCTCCCCTGCAGCATCCTCAATTTTGTTGTTGTTTCATGCTCAGCAAGTCCCAACCACTCACCATTTTGCTAAAATATGGTAAAATCGATCGCCTTTCTCAACGCTTTAAAAAATGGAAAGTAGCTCGGCCATAGTTTGGTGAAAGTGGTGGCATCCATCAGCAGTTTTAAACATGGTGATGGATGCTCTCTAGAACAGTTGTTATCAACCTGGGGGTCGCAAGCTAATTTCTGGGGGTCGCCAGATAGTTAGTTAGTTAAATAGTTAACATATTTTAGACTGGGGAATGACTTTTACATTACATCACCTGTAGCAGTGATATGATTTGAGTGTGTGTGTTAGAGTTTCTGACGGTGGAAATCTGACGGGTAAGGTGGAGATAAAAGTCACTTGACGCTTCCAAAACCCAAAGGCCTTTTTGCGCACATTGGGGGGGGGGGGGGGGGGCGAACACCAACCTGGTTATTACGGGGTCGCTTATTCTGACCTTAGTTATTGCTTTTTTCAATAAAAACTTAATGACATGAATTCAAGGGGATCTGCTTTTCTCCATCACAGCCACCTTTAGATTCTCAATGGATACATTTTAGGTGGAGTATCATTCAAAAAAAATTAAGGCAGGATAATAAATAAAAATGTAAATGCGTTTTTCTCAGAAATACTTGGATTAGAAAACTTTACGGTGCCTGATGAAACCCAACACTGATTATAAGGGACGATTTAAGACCAAAGCGTCACTCCATTAATGATCGCTCCCAACGGGATTTGTTTTTTTTACTTCTCAACGTTCTTGTTTGGATGTATAAAAAAACCGCCTTCATCATCTGGCTCACTGATGGCAACTATTGAATTTGCTGCTGAGCACTAGCTAACCCCCGCTGTGAGAGATCAATTGAAAGGAACAACCACAAACTGCTTGTGACCAACTACCACCGAAGCAGTTTGTCCAATTTAAGAATTTCTTACTATTCCTGCAGCATTTCATATCGACAGCAGATGCCCATAAAATGTTTATTTTTGTTTTTGACTGGCTGATGAAGTAAGATGAAACTAATTTGAGATGTAAATACATAAAAAATATACAACGGCAAACCTTTTTTTTTGTTAGAAACCTATGTTATAATCACGAAAAGGACAACACAATTTGGAGCCAATCTCTTTTTGTTGAATTATTTAGCAAAAAGGTTCATCTCAAAGCATTTGAGTCAGAGTTTGAAAAATTGGGTTAAATGGTAATAATTGGGTATGATTCCTTATACTATTTTTGAATGATACGACATTTGACCTATTGAGTGCCGTCAGGACTATTTATTCCCAGCGTTCCTCAGACACACACACACACTTGTGCGAGCATGCTTAGTCAAGAGAAAAATCCCCCAACTTAGTGAGGATTTCTCATTCTCCCGCGTGTTCTCATTTTTTTTTTTCTCCCCCTCAGTCAGATTGCAGTGTCATCCTGCTCAGGTTTTTTTCTCTCTCCCGCAGATCCCCCGTGTTCACCTACGTTTGTAACTCTAGACTTTTCTACTCTGCCCCTCTATTTTAAGACTGGGAGGGCAGTGTGCCGAGAGGGACTGAGAGACATGCTGTTGTTGCCTGCGCTCTGCACGGCCGGCACGCACAGAGTCGACAACGGTTTGCACGACGACACTGACTGGCTTGTTTACGGCAGAGGCTCCGTTTGGAGGAGGAAGGGTAGGAGGCAGGCAGGCAAGCTGGCAAGCAGGGAAGAAAGGAGAGGGGGTTTACTACCCTCAAGAGAGTCGGAATTCCTCCTGAGCCGTTCCCCCATTTGGCTGGCAGTTGTGAAAACAATTGCCTGGCATTTACTCTCTCTCTGTGTGCAGATGGAGTCCCTATGAGTCAGCTTTGAGAGCAGCAAGTGGTGGAGAAAGTGGTGGGCTTGTGATCTGCTGCACAGCGAATATAAGCATATTTTACAGAGACACTTGGTTTTTGATGGTTTGACTCTTCGGAGTTGCTTCCTCGCTTGCATTTTCGTTCTCTGCAGTATTGCTGATGTGCATAATCATTTATTTCCAATGTCCTGTGCTCCTTTTAACAAAGAACAGCCGACTAATAAGCACGTGTCTGTTTCCTTTTCCTGCAGAGTTGACCTACAGAAGACATCATGCTGATGTCTTGAGCTGAGGGAGACTTCATCCTCAACCTGTCACTCGTCTCTGTTTGTGATTCCACACCTCTCCATCAGGCATCAACAGCAACCACCACCAACTCCACGTTTTCCCCACCCCGCTCCGGCCCAGCCTGCCGTCACCATGACGTCGGAGCTGGAGAGCAGCCTGACCTCCATGGATTGGCTCCCTCAGCTTACCATGCAGGCGGCTATCCGCAAGGCGGACGCCCAGAATGCCCACGGGCCAGGCATGGGCAAGAAGAGTGCCCTACTGGATCCTAACACCACGTTGGACCAGGAGGAGGTGCAGCAGCACAAGGACGGCAAGCCACCCTACAGCTACGCCAGTCTCATCACGTTTGCCATCAACAGCTCGCCAAAGAAGAAGATGACACTGAGCGAGATCTACCAGTGGATCTGTGATAACTTTCCCTACTACAGGGAGGCGGGCAGTGGCTGGAAGGTAAGAAAAGGAGACATTTGGCCTTTTTATCAAGACAATATAGCAGACGTAAAAGTGTAGCGCTATGGTGATGATCGAGTTGTATTCTGGTTAAAGTGGAGCTTCTGACTTTAACAGACACTTTATGTCAAACTAAATGTGACACTTTATTTTTAGTGCTTTTGATATTGGATGACCTTTTGTTTTTCACAATGGCAGATGTACAGTAACTCGTATCAGTTTATTCACTCATGGAAATTCTTCTTTGACCTTACATGTTGTGGTAAGCTGTGGACAGCCTTTGTTGAAGAGTTGAGATTGATATTCCTTGACTTAAATAATTGTTTTGTGGTCGCTGGGCATCTTAAACAAAGTGAGATGCCATTGGTAATCACCATTGTCACTTCTGAGAAAGCTTAAAGAGAAACTACGAGTGCGCCAAATCACACTAAGTGCCTTACTCCTCCGAATGAAAAATGGTGCCGCACTGAGAGAACCAAAGAAGTGTAAAACCCTGGATTAATATTCAGAGAAGTGGCCCCTATCTGTGCGAACACAGACTAAATAGCCCATTCATGGGTGGTATTATTCATTGCAGATGCCTTGATAGGAGAAGGCCATTATGCAGAAGAGAGAGCCAGTGCTGTGTCATCATCTCAAGGAGCCCATGATATACCGAGATGAAGCTATGCTGATTGCCTTTTTAAAGGGCCCAGATGGAAATTGATATTAGAATGAGTTTTCCAATCAGTCGACGTTTATTGGAAATAGAATCTTAGGCACTGCTTTATTGCAGTCAGACAAGATGTATGAAGCCCATTTCCTGGGGCGACAAGATCTGGCGTACAGACTGCATGGAGGTGTGTGTGTGTGTGTGTGTGTGTGTCTCTCTGTGTGTCTCTCTCTCTGTGTGTCTCTCTCTCTGTGTGTCTCTCTCTGTGTGTGTGTGTGTGTGTGTGTGTGTGTGTGTGTGTGTGTGTCTCTTTCTCTCTGTGTGTCTCTCTCTCTGTGTGTGTGTGTGATGAGAAAGCATGTGTTATTATAAATGGATTGATTTTAGCTTTTGTGGCAAGGCCTTTTGTAAGGAAATTAATTGTTTCACTTTGGAACCTTTGTTTCCTCTTTTACCTTTATCATCCCTTATTTAGTTGTCAGCAACGTTATATATGTGCTGTCAGTCTGCATGTATTCCTGCATTGTGTTACAGGCATATTTTCACTGAGGTCGCTCTGTATTTTGTATACTGCACACCTTCTTTAGCATCAAATTAAACCATTCATTGCACACTAACGATTTTCTCTAGAGACATTGGCACAAGTTTGCAATGGTATTTTCCGCTATCCTTGTTGCTGCGTTAAGGCTGATAAAAGTCCAGTTGCAGAGCATGTATCACTCATTGGTCAGTCTGTATCTATTAAGATACTTTAAACTCTTTATTTCTTCGTACGGAGAGAGCAGCTATAAGTTAATCATCATTTATGTGGGTTGAAGTGGACGTTATTGCTTGGAAATATGAGGGTGTGACTGACTAGCACAACTAAAATAACTGCAGATAAGACACAACATTTATTTGACACTTGAATGCATACTGTACACTTCTTATACACTTTAGAGTGGGTGTCCTCAGTGGGAATCAAACTGGCTCTGCTGGCACGGTAGCAGATTTGCTCTACCCACAGTAGTTACAGCAGAAAGGAAAACATTATATTAATTCCTCAAAGCTTTGCTAATGTGTGTGGCTGTTCATGTGCCTTTGGTTCCTTTGCAAAGTGTGGCTTAACATGAAATCAGGTGCTGATTTCAGGATTCCTATTGTCAGGAAACACTTAAGGATGTTCTTAAAGCCTTGTTTTGAATGCCTGCAAATATCACTCAAGATTTGGAAATGTCATGAAATCCTAATAACATTAACATTTTAGATGTGGTTTAAATCTCAACCTTTTGGCTTTTTCTCGGTGCAAGTGTCTGTCTCCAACCTATTTGGGAGCTAACCATCGAATGGCTTCAATCCTCTTTGGGATTTACTGACCAGGGCAAATTTCCAATATTGGAAGTAAGCATGTTGTTTCACCAGTGTCAGATCATGGAAGATGTTTTCTTCAAATGCATTTGTTTTCTTAAATGTTACCCTGTAGAGCAAAACGGACGTTAATGCAGGGTTGTACGTTTTTAGTTCACAGGCATTTATATGGTTGCATCATATGTAATATTACAGTGGTACACTTGTGAAAATGTGGTATGAAGTCTTGCAAAAAGGTTTTGAAATTGAGTGTGGTAATTCACAGTTACTGTAAAAGGATTACTTGCATTAAACTAATTGCACTTTATGTCATTATAGGAAAACACACTCTGTATCAATACTGCTTTCCAGTGAGTCCTGTGTATATAATGCATAATAATCAATATGTTCATGTATGAATACTTCTACCAAGACTCGTTTTTTGGATTCCATGAAATTTGGCCCTGAATCATGGAACAATTTATTTACATTTTATGGGATTTGTATTAATACATTATTGTCTCTTTTTTTGGATCCGCAGATGGTAACACTCACAGAAATATAAAATGTTGAAATGGAAAGCATTTCTTTTCAGTGTTGGGTGTAATGTACATTTGTCGTAACTGGAATAATGCCTCGGGTATTAGAGAAAGTTATAGAATTAGTCAGCATGGGTTGAGATTGACGCTCTTTAATACTCTCTAGTTTAGTAAAGGCTTGCATAGATCAACAGATTTTGACCTTAATGTGGGCTGCAACTGTAGAAATACCTCTCACATTTAAAAGTGTAAAAAAACCACATCACTTTAACCAGGATGCTCAGCACAGGAAATACTGAAAAGCGGTTTGAAGATGTGCTCATACACTACGTACTGCCTGCGTCACATTTCTTTCTCAGTTCTAGTTAATGGGGTGTTTTCCATGCAATAGTTTTTTTTTTTCTGAGAATCTAAACAACTGAATTAATGCGTATAGAGTATTTATAAAATCTTTTCATTGCATAAGACATTTGAATGGAATCCAATAGTGCTGTTTCCATGCCTGGGGCATTTGAGCGAGCTCCAGTAGCCTTAGGTTTGTTCCTAATGTTTTTGTGCTTGGAGAATTTTCACAACCCCATTACACAAAATATATTTTCATATAAGCTTGCGCAAGAGCCTGAGAAAGATTTCCCCTTCCCAATCATCAGGAGGTCACTAGGAGCTTGTACAGTTGTGTGAGTTGTTTTTGACTTTAAAACCTTCAGAGATTCGTCTTTGGAAAAGGAGCATGTACACTTAATTGAAATTGTACAATTCTGCAATATGCATACAGTAGTAATGGTTCCCTGCACTGTGACCATTACTATGGTATGATTCCACCTATAGTGTACATGTTTGCGTGTGTAATTAGTTGGAAGCAAGCATGCCTGGGTGGGGTGAATGTAGGTCGGATGTAGTCATCGCTCCTCTGTTCCCCTGGAGATGTCAGTCGCAGGAATTTGGGAATCAACGCACGCATGCGTCTGTTCTGTATGATAATGCAAGCTGTGCCGGAGAGATGAGACCGGGCTAATCCGGGCACCAGCAGCTCATTTAATAATCTCAATAGAACTCCATTAGCCTGCGCTTTTAAGAAATATCAATAAGTGCTGTCAATAAAAACAGATAATTCATCAAGGTCAAAAAATGTGAACGCTGCCTTCGAGAGTGCAGAATATGTGCTCGGCATCTATGAGCAAGCAATTAGATGGTGATTTTCTTAACACCCTCTCCAGCTCTCTGAGGTACTCTTGATTCATATTTTGCAGGCCAATCTAAGCAGTCCTTTGTACGATTCCACTTGTATACTGTAGACTGAATGGCAAGCGTGGCTTATTGAATATCTGCCAGATTCCTTAAGGATATTTTATATACTAGGATTCTTAAACACATGCTTCTATAAGGGTAGAGGGTTTTGCTTGCAGCAAGTGTCCACAGTATATTGCAGTATACTGCTTCTGTGTGTTCCTGTATATAATTCATATCTTGTTGCTCAGTCCCTTCCATTTCAAAGCCATTACAGGAAATGTAAACTGGCCCAGGTGAAAAGGGTAAATGGGAACAGTCCTGTCCCACGTCAAGGTCAGAAGAACGTCATACTTTGATTTTGTGTCAGTTTCATTATTTAAGAATCCAAAAGAGTTGGAATTTGTATTGACTCTTTTTATTTGATAAATTCAAAGAAAAGATTTTAAAATGGGGATTCTTTGTTTGATTAGCAATTTGAATGAAAGGAATAAAAGCTGAGTTTAGTTTCAAATCTGCTGTCACAACTTCTGAAATCCACTCTCGCTCTCTTCACGGAGACTATTGCGTGTCATGAAAAGCGAATCAGCATTCTCTTACTTTCACTACAACTGTTTGTGGGGCAATTGCTGCATAAATGATTTGCAGACGCGTGGCTTCAAGACACTTCAATGTGGCTGCTGCAGGGGAGGGGGTATTCCCCTTGTCAACCTCCACATGCACGCATGATGATGATGATGGGCAGTAAGGTAGAAGACTAGCGGCACTGAACAAACCATAGAGGTTTTTTGAAGTTAGTGTTTCTTTGACGATCAGTATTAGGGATTTTTTTTGTAGATGCTGATGTCTCTGGTGGATCCAAAAATGATGGGGAACCAGTGTCAAGTGATGACCTGCGTCTGTATTATTTGTTAAAAACATTAATTTGGTGAGTTGATCTCACTGTGTGCAGTCTGGTGAGATAATTTCCCCAACTTTTAACTGACCAAGAAAAACGGTTTAAAAATTAAAGTACTTCCTCTTATGAGAGGGATACAGCTGCATTTTTTTTATTTTGCTTTTTACATAATAAAAGAGCATTATGTGATTTGAAAATCTGAAAGTAAATCCAGAAAATGTGTGAAAACCAAATGTGATGTTTTAAATAACTCAAGATATGTCATGCAGTCACTATAAACAGTAGTATTTGTAGCCAATTAGTAGTGTATATACTACAATAAATACATTTATACAGTTTAACTTATCTTTCATACATTTAAATATTGACTCAATTGGTATCGGCAAATAAATCTACTGTATTACAACAGCATTTAAGCTCTCATGTGTTGCTACAAAAGCACCTTTGTACTTAAGCCAACAGGCCTCCCGAATGGCTCTGCCTTATGGATTTGCATGGATGACCTAACTGTAAGCAGTCATTCTCCCAGCTCCACCTCTGATCAGGCCGTCAGAAAATATAAGACTCCGCTCACCTCAGCCATAGAAGGAGTGACTGTGTGCAATTTCTTTTCTGGGATATTTTCTGTTACAAAAAAAAACTGGTCAGGAGCAGTATTGAGTAGAGACTCCACATATACTCTCAAATGTTGACCTCCATGCTCATCTCAAACCTTCTCCCGGATCCTTGTGGGCTCACTTCAGGCAAAGTGTGTAAATTCCCCTCTGCATTTCTTCCAGGTGAAGAATGCCAAAGAAAATCTGGAGCAATTCTCAACCAGTTTAAAAATGCTTGAAGTGTTTGTTCTTGAACTTTAACTGTTGAGGAGATTGTTGCTACTGGCATGATTTTATTTACTTTTTCATCTTCCACACCTGTGTACAGGAAAGAAAATTAGCTGGAAGAGAATGTGGGCTACTGTTGATTGTCTGACAAACATTGAATCTCCCACTGCATTTTCACTGAGGCCCATAGCTCTTACATGATCTTCTTAAAAGGGAAATGTAGCTTTGGTCTGTAAATCGTCCAGTGTGCAGAGATGGGGAGCAGAGCTGCCTTCTGCAGGGGCCCTGGACCTTGCTTTGATCTCATTATAAAATGCAAATACACAGTACCCTAAACAGATCAAAGGTTCAACTTCCCATTGGATCTGAGGCTTAATAATAGCAGCCTGGAGCAGTTATTTATTTTTTAAGAAGTGATTTGGGTAGCTACTGGTCCTCCAGGACATTATTTACTCTGGAGATAATGTTCCTGCTTCTGACTAGTGACTAGCCACAGCTCAGAAAATCCCTGCTCCTGTTGCTTATTTAAATAAGATTGGTCAGGTATGAGAATGTGTGCTTCCTGCCCCTATCTTCCACCTCAAGCTTAGGTTTGCAGGGCTTGAAATCTGAAAGTGTAAAATTGCTTCGCTGCTAGACTCTCTGATACCTTCATCTACTTTCTCAGCCTGTATCATCATTACAGCGTAAAGCAAGCATTTAAATTTTAAGCACTTTGCTGATACTAAATATTTCAGCAGCACTGATACATATTTAGAGCGCTACTCTGTTCCTTTTGTAACACACACATGCACACGCACACACACACCAACCCCAAGTCAAAAATGATCCTGTCATGAAGTTCATAAATTTGAGTCAAAATTGATCTTGTGTCATATAAACCGTGGCTGAGTGAGATGCAGTCCGATGAGTGATGAGGTGATGCGGTATTATTTTTGTCTCATCCTGAATTCCTTGTTAATTGTAGAGACTGCAAAAGTGGCTGCGTACTGGCCCGGCGCTGACTTTGTCAGGTGGTAGGAGGGGTGGTGATTCACTCGGCAGCCAGTTTGATCCTGCTGTGAGGCGGGTTCCCGTGTCAGGAAGCTCCAGCCTGGCCACCCGCCCACCAGCCTCACCTTGCACCCGCCTACCGGCGCCCCACCGCTCACGCTCTGGCCCTTAGAGTGGGCGGGGAGAGCAGGCTGGCAGGCCTTGGCACGGATTTCATTTTGGCAGGAGCTGCTGTCCCCACACTCCGCTGAGTGAAGTGCTGACTGCAGTGCAGAACATAAAAGGCCTGAGGCTTCTATCGCTTCCTCTTGTGGCCTGCAGGCCTGTGTAGAGATGTTGGCTTCAATTTTACTTGAAACTGTAGCTATCTTTTTGACAGTCATAGCAATGGCCTCTCAGTTCAAACCCTATGCATAAATATATATGGCTTCTGTTATCATTTTAAACAGTCATTAACCCTGAACAGTTCCCTCCCATCTGCTCAGTGAGATGAGATACAGCAGTAGGTTGTAAAAACGCTATTGACCATCGTCATCAATTGATTCAGTGAACTTCCTCCTCTGCGATAATGAGATACCTGACTCACACTCTGGGACACACCACTTGTGCTGCCGTGTTTTTTTTCTTTCTTTCTAATAATCATTTATGATGCAGATAACACTGGACAAGGATGGGCTGGTGATCCCTGCACACATTCTTAGACACTGCTTCAGGCCTTTTTGAAGAAGCACTTATGTTAATCAGTTTGTATAGTTGAGGCATGCTCTTCAGCTGGTAGTTATGGAGAATTATGAGAAGTCATGGCAATAGGATCTCTGTCAGGGCAGCTAGCTGTCCTATTGTCTCCTAGTTTAGGCCTGGTTTTTATCTCTGGCTATAAGAGTTTGGATATGAGAACTATAGGGTAGACTGAAGTATTTAGCTGACTGGCATTAATGAGACCCATACGACTCTTTAATAACTGGAGAAAGTGTCAGGATCTGTATTTCTATGTCTTTTCCAGAGCTGTCCGTGTATGTGGTCACTGAGATCATCACCTCCAGTAGGCCGTCTCATTTCTTTGTCACAAATATGTAGCCTGAAGCACAGTTGGGCATGAAAATCAACCCCAGTGTCACAGTTAAAGTTATGAACTGCAAGGAATTTGAAGCACATTTCAAAACAACTCATAACTGGAAAAATCATTAGCTACTTCTTAGATTCTTCAGAGGGAAAGATGAAGGGCTATGGGGAGCTGCTCAGAAACTCTTTAGTCATCGTTCCGTGGCTAGAAAGATTTAGACAAAAATAGCACTTTGCTTTCCCTGTATTTTAACTTAGTTTTCCCAGCGAGTGGCCTTTTGCCCTCTATCAGTTTTCTACTTGGTTTGCTGTCGCCTTTTGCGTAATGCAGCGTATGTACAGTTAGAGCTTAATATTGCTGAGCATGTCTGTGAATACTGCCACCCCCTCAAAAGAAATTGAAAGAAAGTTTTCATCCTTTTTTTTAAATTAAAAATTAAAAAAAGAGGAAAACAATCCTTTTCATGAGTGTTTGTTTGGGTGAAGATTAAAACCCAAACAGTCATTTTCACCAAATTACAATTAAATCACACGTAGAAGCTTGATTTTTTATTTTATTTTTGATGTAATTTCTGTTTTGAATTTTAATGCCTCAATTGATTTATAATTGTAAAATCAAATCTGTTTTTAGAATTGAATATTAAACTGCAATAATCACAGTGTGAAAACCGGCTGCTAAAAGGGTGCATGACACAAGTGTGGTTGAGCAGCCACAGTCCTTATTGCATCTTAATTGCCTCCACTATGTGTCGTAAGATACTGAACACTTTGACATCTGTCTATATTATAACAGTGACAATTCCACTCTGTTGTGCTAGAACAAGAAAGCAACTCTTGTGTTGTGGAAATATTTAACACTACCTATTATTATTTTCCTGTACCTGGACACATCACCATGTAGGATATTTTAGAAGCAAATTGTCATTGCCAAACATTGTATTTCTATTCTCTCTAAATATTCATATTAACTTACGCTAACTGTACGCAGCCTAACCGAGTCAGAGCCTCCAGTCCGGATGCATTAGTTCAGTGATTGGTTAGAGTAAAATCAAATCCTCCCCTCCAGGAAACTGCTAATAAGAAGCCGATGTCAGACTGAATAATGGAGTTGTACCATAATGGCTATTCAGTCTGATATCAGGCTACCTTTGTTGACATTGGGATCACAGATGGTGCCTTTTAACATCAACTCTTATGTGTGCACTGAATTTTGCCCTGACAAGGAGGCAGAGAAAGGAGAGGCTGATGAATTCTGCGTGCTATAAATAGATCACAGTGCTTTGAATTTGCCTTTAACACTGAATCTGCCCTGTTAGATTCATCTGAGCTGGGTTAGACTGGCTACCGCTGCCAGCTTCATCTGTAGCTTTGGAAAAGTAAACCAGGTGTGATTTTAATTTTCACAAACATCTTTTAGTCTGATTGATTGATTTTTATTTTCTCCTGGTCTTTTTAAAAAATATAATTCATAATATTCATAATTAAGGTAGCCTGCTCTCCCTGAGGAACGATTGCCTCCTGTGAAGCATGCAGCTAATTTATCTGCCAGCACTGTAGCGTGCACGCAGCATTTCCTTTTTGGAAATGAAAGGGAAAGAGGCTGCAGGACTAATTAGCAGAGGCCGGAGAAGGATCTTTTTAAAAACGTCTACAGCAACCTGAGACTGCTGTTAGGGTCAAAGGTCTGTGGCTTGACTGAGGTAAGCCCTCCACTGAATATCCACTTCGAGTGACTCAGCCATGCTGCCTTACATTCAGACTGTAGGTCAGACATATTTGATAGGAATTTGATTGCCATAAAATCTGTATGGCAAGTAATTATCTTGGAAATACGTCTGTCTGATTTTGTTCCATTTCATCTTTTGTTTTAATTCACCTTCTCTCTTCTCTGGCAATTATTAAACCCCTGTCACTTCCTGTGTCAGCCTCCCGCAGCTAATGGCTTCACTCTGCTCTTCACAATCCCAGCAGTTTTTTTTTTTATCAAAGGTGAGCAGCCATGTTTCCCTACATGCCTCTGCTACTGCCTGCCATTAAATGCTGCTTATTGATAAAGATGTCACCATGGCAGAGGATATTTAGGGAAGGGGGGTTTTGTCCTCTGCCTTGTCAGTGAAGCAGGATGGCTGTCTCTTATCCCAGAGAGATATTTGATCATCCTGCCGCTGCGTCCTCAGTGGGGTCAGCAGTCTGTGAGAGGGGGACAGTGACACAGCTGTGGCAGCCAAGTGGAACCAGTGATGGATGACATGCCAGAATGGGCCACGCTGCCTTCCCAGGCGCCTGCGTTGACAGGCACGGCTCTCGCATCTCACATTCAGCATCAGTAGGGCTAATCGCGGGTCATGCCGGCCACAGATGTGACACATGAATATCGCTCCTGTAATTGCTCATTTGTCAACTTCACATTCTCGAAGAGCAGATTTCTGCAGCCACATTATTGAATAAAACCGGCTGTAATGGACAAACATTAAAACTAAAAAAAATTACGAGATTAAATCGCAATCCAGAGCAGTGTAAGCATTTCACACTTTGTCGTCTCATGCAGATTTGCAACAAGGAAGGTCCTCGCAGGATAAAAGCACCGCTATGTGTATAAGCGGCTATAATCAATATTTGTATGTAAACAATTCATCACATGACTACTTGTCTGTGAAAGGGGTTTCTCGGAAATGTAACATTATCACCCAACTCATCGTTTTGGTTTTATCTTGCAGCTTTACTGCTTTGGTTGGTTCACTCTCACCGCTCTCATAGCACCGTTTTAGGCCGCAGCAGGCAGCAGATCTCTAAAAACCAACTGTACATTTCCTGCTCAGCACTAAGCGGCTGACAGACACAGTTAGCAACTAACTAGTGAACATAGTGGAGCTTTTAGCCGCTAAAGCGCCAGATCATTTCTCAGGAGTTGGTGGAAACCCAAAATGGAGCTAAAAGAAGAATGAATGTTGGACTTGCATTCATTCAACACAAACTGTTTGCCAACATGTTTGCCATATCAACTTCAAAGGTTGTAATATGTCAGTGTCTTTTGTTTGTAGCTTATTTTCACTCCCTTTATAAAAACAGGCTGAAACAGAAATGTAGCCAAGAGTCACTTACAAACATTATGACTGAGGATAAATAGGATTATTTAGTGTAAATGCCATTTTATTAATTTTACTTTTTGCTTCTGTTATCCAATATTGAAAGCTACATTCTTTATAACTACAAGTGCATTGGCTCCTTTCTTGTAGTATTTAAATTGTTTTGTGTGTGTGTGTGTGTGTGTGTGTGTGTGTGTGTGTGTGTTCATGTGTGTGCTCACAGTGATTATAATCCGAGCCCTGGCTGTAAGCCCTTCAGCCTGTGCTCCAACAGCCACAAGGCCGCAGCCTCTCCCCACCAGTTAATTGCATCTGAATTAGTCCATTAATGTGGCCGTGTAGAGGGATGAAGGGGTGCACGGAGGTGTCTGGCCTCTTTTGACCACTGCAATGTATTATTAATGGGTCAGCAAGTCTGGCAGCTTTGCATTAACTTGGCTAATGGACTGTAGGGTGGGTCTGTGATTTCCTTTCAGAAATCAAATCTAATACATATTACAAGGGGAAAAAAAGCTTCTATTTGGCCTTTTTCAGAGTGTGTTACTGAGAGCTGAGCGGTGTTTTCAAATGTAGCTTCTTGCGGCTTTGTGGATTTGCTCCCTGCTGACAGGTTACTGTGGGGAGTCCAAGGGTACACTGAGTCATCGCCCTGTGTCTGTCATGGACATGTACCGTAATGTACGTTGCTAATAAAAACCTAAGTTTCAGATCAGATTAATACGGATGACGATGGTAAATGGCTTACTTCTTTCTCTGCGTTTGTAGTAGCCGAGTGTATTCAAGAGCCTGGGGATGACTAGCAAATGTAAGTTGCATGACAAGAAAACAACTGAATAAGAAAATAAGCCCTTTCTCTAGCTGATCTTCACTTTTGCTACTGACAGGCCAACCTTTTTGAGGGATACACAGTATATAGGCAAACACAGGATACACATATCCCTGGGGATTTTGGAAAGGGATAATACCAGGCAAAAGGAGATCTTAGTCACCAGAGTGGTATATATTCAAATCTCATATTTCTTTCTGATGCAAGGGTGTCTTTAACTATATCAACGTAACGGAAGTCTTTGTTTTATCCATCTGCGCAGAAATAATAGTGGTATGTAGCTATGGTCGCTATTTGTTTCTCAACAGTCAGCAGTCACAAGAATATGACGATGCAAAGACAGAAGGTTAAGGAATTCATGTGACTGTTATTTATTCACAGTCTGATGGTAATGTGCATATTGAGCAGCAGCATAAGCTCTATAATGTTTGTGTAGACATGCAGGAAAAATAAAAGGTCAAAACGTCTCAGTTTTTCCTCTGCTCAATATAATGTGTTTTCAGTAGGACTTTTGCATTTTAGCTCCCAAACATCACATTTTACAGTCTTGGTATAAAGATGTAAAATGTGCTCCTTGCTATTTAAGTCTAGAAAGAAAAGAATATACATTGGAGTAGCACACACACAAAAAGCTTTCTGTGCCGTTTCTTAATTTGTCTAACTCTTAAGTGGACAGTTGGCACTACCAGTCACCATTAGTAGCTGCAGTCAGTTCTTCATTGTTAGTAGGCACTGTAGTCAGCAGGCGGCTGTGAGCCATTGTCAGAGGATAGCATCAGAGGCTCTTCTTCTGGCTGATAATTAAGTGGCGTACTGACAAACTGCTTTCATCAGATCCCTCATGTGGAACTGAGAGCATGCGAAGGCTTTCAGGGAGGATAAACCAGAGGACGTCACTTTGCCTCCAATCTTTCATGGCCTTGTGCTGCCTCTGCAGTGGAGGAGGAAGGGAGAGAAAGCACCCTGTGCACTGTAGCACAGGAGAGCAGTGCGAGCCTGCGTCGCTCAGAGAACCAGGCTCAATTTACAGCAGTGTGAAAGGCGGCTTTCTTTGCTAATATTGTCAGTCTGTACTGTAGCAGTTTCCCAGTTGGTCTCGAGTGACCAAGCACACAGTATGTGTTGTGTCTTTTTTCCAATTTGAGTATCTGTCAATTATTTTTGTTTCCTCAAGGCGGATGTAACTTGTGATGACCTTAGGTGCCGAGTGCATGAGAATAGATAGACTGACAGAGTTTGAACCAGAGCGTGCTATTGCGACTATAACCCCCCCTAAAAACCTAAACTGTCCCATCACTACAACCTCCCTGCTGTTCCCAATCCCCCATAAAATCAAGGGCAGGATCAGTGCGGAGGCTGTTTACAGGCTCCTCATTTTAGATTTTATAAGCTGCTGTATAAACATGTATTGTGCGAGTTTGACAAACTGTAACAGAATACTGTTGTCTTTTGAAATATGCATTGCAAACTGGTGTCGGCACGCTCGGCCAAAGATCGTTCGTTTGCTAACGTTAGCTCATTAGCAGCTAAAGTGGAGGCTGAGGAGCTCTTAACAGGATCATTCTGATGATATCCAATGACTTACCAGCAATTACCAGAACTACAAAGCAGTTATGATTAAATATAATTGCACATTTTAATGTATTTAATCATAGCAGTGGAAGCAAGGTCATTTTAAGATTTGCAGTAATGTAGCTGTTATCCCTAAATGTGAGCTACAAGAAGTTGTTTTGGTTTTCTAGACACAGATATGTTTTTAAGGGTAATTTCAAGCAAAAATCACAAAGGGGTGTACTTTCATGATGGTCCTATTTTTCAATCGTATGATAAATAAAATCAAATTTGTTAAATTGAAAACAAAATGAGTTATTTGCCTTATATAATATCTATGTCTATCAATTGTCATGTCATTTTAATATTTATTTTTAGCACCAGTGACCCTCTAGAAAAGTACTAATGGGCTCATTTAATCCCCTCCTAGACAATCCTCTCAAACACGGGGCTGATACTTGATATTCTCCAGTGGATGTTGCACACATGTATTTTATTCTCCTCACTTGATTGTAATCCTACCGTGTCTAGACCTTTTTGTTCCAGCCTAATCTACTGTGTGTGTGTGTGTGTATCGTATTGACTGCTTTACTGTTATCTTTCACTCAATCTTGCCAACTTCCATAGAGGTCTGTGCCCATCATCATTTCTCCTCAATTCTTCTTGGCTCATCGCCAATGACAACCCTGTCGAAGGTCAGAGATGTTCTGAAATAATCCACTTAATGGAATAATGCTGCACTTCTGCACGCTGTACCGTGCAATAGTGTAGAAAGTACAGCAACACCAAAGGTTGTACAAAACTGTTTGACTGTGTGCGGTTTGGCTCCGAGTGAGACGGAGACGGAGAGGGAGAGGCTAAATACCGGCAACAGAGAGAGAGAGACAAAGACGGATAGCTCTCTGAAGGACTGATCAAATAGGCCCTATATGAGTGGCTCAGGGTTTTTGTTGTAGTGTGACCTGCTATTCAGTGTTGCATTTAGTTGCATTTCCCACACAGCTTTTCAAATCTGCAGTGACCGCCTCCCAATTTATAAGGGAAATGCTCAAATTTTAAATGTAGCATTCAAGCCAGGGCTGTAACCCCCGAGTGCACCTAGAAAATAATGCAGAAGTTGTTTTTTTCCTTGAATTTCTGCAGGTCCATTCCAAGGTTGGCCTTACAACAACAAAGCAGGTAGGGAAGGGAATGTGGGTGCATGTGCCTGAGTGAGATTGAGTTCAGAACATTTTATATTGGAGCTTTTGGTCTCTAACCCCACGCTTCCGTTGAAAAGGGAACATCCTTGGTGCAGCATTCATAAACTTATTTTATGCCACTAGAGAACTGTGGGGTTTTTGTTTTCGCTCCATCTATTGTCTGAGCTCTATAGGATGCAGTATCTCTGGATTACCGTCTGCTAAATTATTTGGCAGATAAAGTTGGATTGCTTTGTTTTCTTGGTATCAGAATAGGCTGGTACGAGCAACATCTACTTTGACTTCAGACTTTTTGTTTGGTTCATGTGTGTCTGACGGTGGTTAATACGTAGACGGTTTTGTCTAACTACTAGTCTGTAGTTATCAGAGTCTAGTGTTGCCGTAGACGCCTGTTGGCTTGCTTGTATTTATCTAGAATAAAAGTCTGAGGTGGTTTTCTTCCACTGACTTGCACATGTTGTACCTGCAGCCTCTCCTGTCTGTCCTCTTTGCCTTTCCTGCAGTTTGAATGTATGGAGCTGGCCTCTGGAAACAATACACCTGTGGAGGCTGATGCAAACCATTGACCTCAGTTGTCATCTCATTTGGCGCCCCTGTAGCGGCACGCGAACCTTGACAGCTTTTTTTTGTTGGCTTTGTTCCTTGTATTTATTTTCCTTAATTGTAGCTCTTTAAAACACTGTAATAATAAAGTCCAAGCATCTCACTTCTGCAAATGTTCCGAAAGGTTTTTTTTGTTTGTTACTGCCATCACTGTTCTCACTTCTCCTGATAACAATGTCTTTTTAGTCCACACAACATGTAATTGCTTATCAAGCTAATTTCTTTCTTGCATGTATTGCCCTCATTATATGAGCCTGCCAGTGAAAAATGGGTTTAATTTAGCCAAATGCTCACTGTTAGGGGGAGGGAGAAAAATACAATTTCCCCATAGTGTCATCTCCTTCTGCACAAGTGGCTGTTGAGTTTTAATTACTATAATACCTCAATGTGCAACACCAAATGACCTGCGTCTAGATGGCACAAGTTAGCGATCATTTTGATTTCTTTTTATTTGTCTTTGCATTATGGACATAGACATAGAGCTTTCCTCGCACACAAGAACAGGTAATTATATTTATGACAGATTTCACCTTGGCATGTATTTTTCAGCAGCAGGCATGGAAACTGTTTGTTTTATTAAAACTACATACAAGTCAGTAAAGATCAGAGACTACGAGGTTTAAAACCTAGCATGCCAACATCTTACTACTAGATGCCAAGGGAGGCAGATCAAATGCCTTTGAAGATGGTGAACAAAATCAAGTTGAAAATCGTTATAGTTGACTTAATTTGTGTTTGAGTGTGGGCTTTGGGTCTCTCAATAGCTTTGCTAGATGTGAGAGAGCTTTGCGGTGTGTGTGTGTGTGTGTGTTGGCAGACTTCTTGAGTATGGTGTTGGCGGGGGAGGGGGTCACTGTAGTCAATAAGGTTTAGGTAGCGCTAAATAAAATTATAAATGTCTTTTTAATAGGTGCTTAATGTAATTATTGTTGTCATTGAAGCCCAGGAAAACCCACTTTACCTACTGCTTTTTCATGATTTTCATCTACATGTTTGCAGTAAAACAGGAGGTGACAGTGGTTATAAGTGAAGCATACAGCATCCCGGCACTCCTTTGTCATCACGCAGCAGGTTTTCATCCAGTGAGTCAGAAGAGCCTCTTTCTAATGACCTTAGGGTCACCGCTCTTCTCACAGCTAACAGGATTAAATCATCTGGTGATTGCACCTGGATGAACTTACCTTTCTCTACCTGTGTGGATGTGTGTCCAATAAAACATTTTTTTTTTTTTAAAGCAGTGCTTTACTGAGGCATCCCACATGCCTTCCCACACCCACTACAAATAGACAGCGAAGGTGCTACATTCCGTGGCCTCGGTGCAGATCCCCGAGGCTGAGGAGTATGTTCTGTGTTGGTGGGCATGTCACAGGGTCCGTATAAAATAACAAAGGCCTAAAAATACAGTAATCTACGTTTGTTTGTGTGTTGTTGTGGTGTGTGTGTGTGTGTGTGTGTTACTGTATCTTTACAGATTCACTTCCCGTTTCCTTTATCGTGGGCTCGCTTGCTGCGCTCAGTTCTTACCGCTCCTCACTGTCGCACCTTTCTTTCTGTCATCCTGTCAGCCTCTTGGTGGGAGCTTGGCAGAAATGTTACTCTCAATGAAATGATCAATTGGAGAGCTATACAGATATTGTGGTTCTCAGTACTTAAGTTTAAATGAATGCTTAATATTCCCCAAATCTGTTGCTGCAGATAGGAGAATATTCTGTATGTAGTATATATGTTTAGCTTGTACAATTGTGTCCAGGTAAAACACTAAAAGACTATTTGATTAGTCTGAAACCCAAAGGTATTCGTCAAAAGATATTACTATCGTACAAGGCTAGAAAAATGATGAATCAATAATTATAATATTTGAAAATGTGTTTTCTAATTAAATGAACTACCTCTTTCAGCTGATACCCTCTCACTAACCTTGACATACAGTATTTAACGCACTTTAAACCCATGTAGCAATCTTGTAAAAACGGTCTGTGAATTTCATCTTGTATAATATGTATATGTCTGATAAGTCATGTGTCTAATGTGATGTCACTGACACTGCTGAATCGAGCTTATCCGAAAGCAAATTCCACCAACCTTGGTCGTATGGTTATTAATAAATAATAGATTTTTTTATACTGCATTCTTGTAGCATGCAGTGGGAAATGCCTCGTTTAAACGCATTCCTCCCTTGTATGAAATCATTTTGATGATATTTCGTTATTTCCCTGCTGTCTTTTCATTTGTTTGGCTAGTGTTTCTACCATTCATTCTGTCACCCACTCAATGATCGGCACTTTCTCTCCGTCTCACCATTCATCCATGCAACAGATCTTATTTCCTTATTTTTTTTAAACCGATCCGAGGCATCTCTCTGGGCAGTGCTTCAAGTCTTTTCTATCCCTCCGTCATTCTGACTTGCTGATGGGGAAATTAGAGGTTGAGGTCCTATCGTCCAAGCGATGGCACCAGCAGAAATGTTTGCTTTGGTTCTTCTGATTCGTCAGTCTCCTCTGTACGGACACGCAATACAAGATATTAGATGTGGCAACTCGGGCCTGTATGATATTTTTACATGGCTGTTTTTATTCTAAAAGCTCTGTGGTACATTCTGTCTTCTACTTCATTGTAATTGTGAAAAGACTGTGATCGGGTACACCATGTCATCTAAACTAACTTACTCCTCAGTTCTGCTCTTTATTGAAAATGTAAATTGAACTCAGAAATAAATTGTTGGAACATTTGCCTTTTTGTGAGCAGCGCTTGTTAAGGATGTCATTGTAATGTTTAACCGCTGGTTCCTGACACCGTTCACCGCCGCCTATTTTCCCACAAACTTCAATGCTTGGGAGAACACTTTGTTCACAAAGACTGCAAATCCAGCAGCATTTGGAGTTTAATCTTAACACTTTAAGAGCACCTTTAGGTCATCTCAGACTCTCACTCAGTAATGTTTCAAGTAAACTCACAACTGCCTCTTGTTGCTTTTTGTTAGTTGTGGGAAATATAAGAGTGGGCCGTATGTTGGTTGGTTAAAGCCCCCGCACACTTTGTTTGTCCTTTTTTTTTCATTGTCTTGAGGCATAAATGTTGCAGGAAGATGGTGTGAATGTGGGAAGGCCAGGAACCTACCCATTGATTCATTCACATTGGACCACAGTGTGACTCTTCCGCTCCCTCGGTTGCTGGTGTTCGTCCCTATGTCATAACCGGTATGTGTGCATACGTGTGTCTGTCCCAGCATGCCGAGTTCGCTCCCTTGGGTCCCTGACCGTGTGCACAGGGTGCCTCCTCCTCCCCAGCTGTGAGGAGCAGGGCTCTGACATGGCCTGTCCCTTTAGCTCACTCTGAACGTTTGACACGCTGAGCGCAGAGGTCAGCCTGACCTACTTTCCCCTGGCGGTCCTTCTGTTGAGCTGCAGCGCTCCTCAGCAGGGGGGGGTGGGGGGTGGCAGCGAGGGCGGAGCTGCTTACGCCTCCACTGCTGTCCTGGTGTGTTAAATCACCGCCATTTGTTAGGAGACACGTATCAGTGTGTGTGTGCGGCTTTTTTGAGTGTGTAGGAGGCCTCCCACAGACACGCATACAGGCTTGTGCTGAGGTTGGATATGAAGTGCTCTATGGGGGTTGCAGGTAGATGCTGGGCAGCACTTGGGCAGGACCCCTGCAGTGGGCTCTGTCTGACTCACTTTGTGTATCACGGTTCACACCCTCTGACCTCTTCCACCTACTTCATGTCCCTCTGCACTGTAGATCCATTTAAACCCTCATACTCAATTTACTGTCTTCAAGCAAATACTTTGTACTCACACAGACTTAGATTTTTTAAATCTAAGGAGCTGCTGACATATTATTTATATGTGCAGCAGTAATTGGCCTTAATTTTTCATCAGCCTATCGTTGTCTTACTCTCCCCTTTCCCTCCCACTCAGCAAATCCACTGTGATCTATCAAATGCAGTGACTTTCGCTGTCATCATGTTTTACTTTTTCTTCTTCCCATGCTGCCGTTGTAATATTATAAAGTCCCCTTTTGTTCTGGTTCATCTATTCGCCTGCAAATGAACCACAGCCTGTTAGTTTCACACCACAAATGTGTCTAAAGCGGTGGAAAGAGTTTGTCTGACACAATATGGGATGTTGTGAGCACAGGGCCTGTCAGGAGGAGAAGAGAGCAGGCAGGCAGAGTTCATTAAAAAGTAAACTTCTAATGTAGCGGCAGGCCTTGGCCGCTTGGCTGTATCAATGATTTAGGCCCAGCAGAAGGTCCTTAATGGATAGAGCCACCTCTCTGCAAGTTCAGCTGCTTCTGTCCGCCTGGCATCAAGTGGCAAACACACTCGCAGGCTGTGATGGGAAAATGGTTTTAAGTACTTAAGTGTGTGTATAAGAATTGTACAGCTTGCATCACACACCCTCCCGCTCAGACACTCCCCTGTTGTCATGTCTCAGGGTTTTAAAGTAGCATAGTAGCTGGCTAAATTGAGAGTCTCATATATGTTTGTCACTATTCACTATGCATGATCACATTCGTATTGTTTTATTAATCTGAACTAAAATCAAACTGTGACAAGGCAAGGGACAAAGTGTGGCTAAAAGGACAAGGACTGTGTAATGGTGCTGTCAGTGCAGCCTGCGCAAAGTAGTCATGCCGAGCCCGGGACGAGGAAGAGCATCTGAGCCTGAGAGTGGGCAGGACCTCTAGTCATGTTTACATGTACTAAACGTTGGAGTCAATCACTGAGTCCCTTACTCCGAGGGCCACCAGATCACTAATACTTTGCCTGTCTTATAGCGTTTGGATTCATGTGTGAAGTCTGTGTGACTTTTCACATCTGATTCTACAGATTAGCGATTATTTTGCATCATAGCATTGCACATTCTCATTTGGAGGGAAAGTGGCTATGATGTGGCTGGATTACATTCAGACCACATGGAGTTCTGATCGCAGTGCTAGTCTTGAGTGCTTCTGTATAATAGTTTTGATGATCTGATAGCAGAGTGACAAAACTATACCGTGGTTTGTTTGAATCCTCTACATAAAGACATTCTGGTGAGTAACGGAGGCTGTAATGAATAATGTTTTGTGTGCCTGCGGTTATACTTGAAATAAGGTAAACTAGAGCTAAAATAATTGGTCAATTGATAAGAAAAATTAATGAATTAATAGTCGATTAATTATCGCCTTTTTAATCAATATGAAGACTACGTTTCTGTCTTTTACAGCATTTAGGTTCAGATGACGTCACGTTGGGCTCTCAGAACTTGTGATGGACATTTCTCACCCTTTTTTGTCATGACTAAGACTAAACGAATAATCGGCTAATTGAAGAAAATAAATTGACAGGATTATTGATAGTGAAAGTAATTGCTCGTAAGATAGACCATATGTTTTAAATGTGAGAAGCTTCTTTTTTTGTGTCAATTGTATTTGAAACCTGTGTGTAGTAGGCGTACAATGCCTGCTTCTCGCATAACTTATGAGCATCTGTGTCTCGCATTACCTTGTCTATTGTGTGTTGTGCTGTTGTCCCTGTCTGTTTGGTTGACACTTCCTCAGTTCAGGTATTTGGGTGTTTCCACCCAAAATCTTTTGAGTATCAAAAACTCAGCCTGCAGTCTGAAAGACGGCTTTTAAGATGTAGTATTTTGCTCCTTCAGAAACAACAGGAGCTATGGTTATCTTAAATGTGAGCCAGTTATATTGGATAGTGGTAGTGAGGCCTAAAGTGTCAAAATGTCCTTCAGCAGAGAAGTGGCTTATGAGTCAGGTGTGTTAGTGACATTTTTCTTCCTCCTTGAAAACTTGTAATTACATTTATTTTAAATTCAGAGTCACACTTTTGTCCAAAGCAACTTTACAATAAATAATTTCAAACAGTAAATTCAACCTTGATCAGAGCTAGAGTGAGATATTATTTTAAGTGCAGCCCTTTTTAAACACAACTAAAAGCATGTTCAGTGCTACAGTGCAAGTGGTTTGGACAATAAAGTGAGAACTTGTCTGATAAGCGCAAATCTCCTGTTGTGTTCTGCATGTGTGAACATTCATATGAGAAAGCGGCTAAAGTAAACTACACCATTGTGCTCCTTTCTTTGTGAATGGGCGCGACAGAGTTTAGGTTTGCAGGATCAGTTCCCTTCACTGCCATGCAGGTTAGCAGCAGAGTCTAGAACGGCATGCGAGCTGCAACAGAGAGCCAAGGCCATGAACACATTTTGGTGATCCATTATAACATGAATTGTTCAATGTGAAGGATCAAACTGCATACTTTTTACAATCTTCTTTCAAGCCTACAGGGAGGATTGTTTGATACTCAAGAGATAGATTTCGTATTGAGTTTAATTTTCTGCACAAGAACCAGCTTGTTTTGACTAAGGCGGCAGTTTTTCCCTCTACATGTTCTGTTAGACCTACTCTGGATTGCATTGGCATTTCAGAGTGACTTAACTAGAAAGATTGACAGCATTACAACGAGGCTGTCATTATCATCCCTCCTGTGGTATAATTGCCTATACTGTTGAATAAGCAGCTTCCATCTTTTGCTCTTGGGGGTCTCTGTCTCTCTGTCTCTCTGTCTCTCTGTCTCTCTGTCTCTCTGTCTCTCTGTCTCTCTGTCTCTCTGTCTCTCGCTCTCGCTCTCGCTCTCGCTCGCTCTCTCTCTCTCTCTCTCTCTCTCTCTCGCTCTCGCTCTCGCTCTCGCTCTCGCTCTCTGTCTCTGTCTGTCTCTGTCTGTCTCGCTCTCTCTCTGTCTCTGTCTCTCGCTCTCTCTCTGTCTCTGTCTCTCGCTCTCTCTCTCTCTGTCTCTCGCTCTCTCTCTCTCTCTCTCTCTCTCTCTGTCTCTGTCTCTCTCTCTCTCTCTCTCTCTGTCTCTGTCTCTCTGTGTCTGTCTCTCTCTCTCTCTCTCTCTCTCTGTCTGTCTGTCTGTCTGTCTGTCTCTCTCTCTGTCTCTCTCTCTGTGTCTCTCTGTGTCTGTCTCTGTCTCGCTCTACTTATCTTGTGCATCCGTTAAACTCAACAGAGGATTTAGTGTGGCCATCTGTCAATACTACTCCATAAAGTGGAGTAGAGAAATGTGAGCATTGGCTCTTGTAAGCCCTCAGCTGGCCTACCTCCAGCTGGTTCTGAGGACCTTGCTGTAGCTGGTTAACCCAGGCCTGGAGCATCGCTCTCCAGCCCTTGTGGCTACTTCAGCCCACCTCCCCTCCCCAATCAGGCAGCTGGATGAACCTCCCTCTTCACTGCTGTGGAGTAGCTTGTAACACTGTAATGAGTTAACTTTCAGAATGATCTACATAATTTATTTCCTGCCCCCACAGGAGCTCGCTGAAGCATTAATTAATATCAGGCCCTGGTATCAGCAACCATCCCAGTGTGGGATTCCTTCTGGCTCCTAATTTTGGCACCCGAGGAATTTGATATGTTGTGCAACGAGAATGCAGTTTGTTGGACATTGATGAAAGATATTGCTTCCTGTTGGCTTTGTACACAGACTGAGCTCCTGTATGTGTGTTTGGAGTGAAATCTGGACACAGTTGCAGGCCAGATCTCACGCCACTGAAACGAGCCGACCTCGATGACAGGAGCTGTGACTAAACCTAAATGATGCATGCCAACAAATTGTACGCCCTTGTTGCTATTGGCCGTGATGTTCTCCAACACTCAAGTACTGCACACTTGTTTGTGTAATCTGATTTGTTTACATGTGTTCACTAAACTCGCCGCCTTTCTCTCTCTGTCTGTTTCCCCCCCACAGAACTCAATACGGCACAATCTGTCATTGAACAAGTGTTTTCTCAAAGTGCCTCGCTCCAAAGATGACCCAGGAAAGGTGAGACTTTTAAACATGAATTTAGCTATAAACTGAGAATAATGCATGCAATAAAAAAGATGTTTTTAGTTTAGTTTCTCAGCTGGCATTCACTGCTACAACATGTTTTTGTGGTCGAAAAATGTTACCTTTGAATGACTGCCAGGACTCTGGCAGTCTGGAAATGCATGGCATGCTCGTAATCTATTATGAACCTCGCACCCCCACAAAATTGCATTTCAAATGTAAGGAGAGACTAGTTTGTTGGACCAGCACAGACAGCAGATGTGGGTGATAGAGAAAGAAAAATAGATGAGGCCATAACTGGGTAGAAGTCCGGTCATTTCCAGAATCTTGCGTCCCTGAAGTATTTACTCAAGGTGAACCTGAACCTACTCTGGGAAAAAAAACCAGACCTCATTTGCTCTCTACTCGCCTCCTATTTCTCTTCTCTATAAAAGGATGTACAGTCCAACATGTTAATTTGACATTTGAATCTCAGTGGGACCACCTACAGTTTCTTTTTCTGCCCTATTTTCCTTCACAATCTGCAGCGACATCCACCTGATAAGTAGTGTCCCCTGGGCCACTGAGTAGTTCATGAAGGAGCCTATGGGCCTATATTGAGTATGATGGCATGCATAGGTCTAACCATATGTAGCCTAACCCAGATTTTATCCCATCGCTGTCAGAGCATACGCTACATATGCTTAGGGAACCGCACAAATAATTACACACACACAAACACGTACACACCGACACATGCATGAAGAGCTACGCCTAGCTGTGTAGAGGATGGGGACTGAATGCTAATTTCATGTTTTGCTGTAATCCTCTGATATTGACACTCCTGGGAGCTGCTCCACTAAATACAAAATAATCTATTGCTGTATGGATCCCATTCCAAATGCATGGCCAACATGCTCGCATCCTTAATGTTTAATTTGGAATTTTCCTCACTCCCTTTCCCCCCGAAGACAACTTCAAAGAGGCGCTAGCCGCTCTTGATATGTTGCATCAATATTGTAATGTGGCAGGAATATGAGAACTGCTGGTTGGATGAGATAGGAGAGTCATGTCGTTCTCTGTCTGCCTCTCTCTCTCTGAGATGGTGTAAGAGATGACAGTTGGTAATGTACATACACACACCCCTTACTACCTCGGAGGTAGAAATGCAGCCTGTAAAGGCTCCCGTTAATAATCTGTTTTTCTTTTTTTTAATTGGTCTTCTATCTCTGTCTGTAGTTTCTAGGACCGGTGTACTTGTTGTGTTTGTCCTTCCTTTATTTACACACAAAAGGGGAACTAGATGACAACAGTTATGTTGATGTATGAAAATGAGCTGCGTCATTTTAGGGAAAGAGAGCCGATAGAGTACACCTTGTTATCAGCATCTGTTTTTATTTTTTGGGTTTTTTTAAACAATCTTTACAGCAGCCTTTGTTTTATGGCTGCTGATATTGTGGCTTTGCCCCAGACTCAGCGGGCACACTTCGCTTGGCATTGCTACAGTATATTGCAGTATATTTGTGAATAATTTAATGACTCTTTATATGTTTTTTTCTTTTTTTCCTGCCAACTCTCTTGGGGTGGGTGTAGGGAAATGCAGAAACTCCCCTCCCATGAGGGTTAACTTAATATTTTCCTTCCCCCCCTAATTAAAAGAAATGCCACCAAGCCTGGCTTTGTTTCTGTGACTCCTAATTTTGAAACATCTGCATCAGTACCCCTGCATTTAACCCCATCATCTTAACACCGAGATAGATCACATGTAGAGACGCCTTTTTCTCACCCTTTACATACGTTCTTCAGTGAATCTTGGTGTAAAAACACGGGGTGGGTAATGATGTTTCTGCTCATTTTACTGTAGCCCACATCAACATGAGATGCTTCTTCATCTTTGGTTGATTGTGCTGTGAATTATTCTTCCCTCTGAGGAAAATGTTAATTGACCCCAATGCCTCGCACATAATAAAACTTATAATTTTAACCCCCTGACAAATATAGGCCAACCCTGGCTTTTCTTTTTAACAATTACAGCAGTTGTGTATGCAAGCTGTGAAAATAACAGATTTGCCGGTTTTTAATAAAAGCAGGCCATTTTGCAGCGGTTATTGTACAGATACTTGAGGTACAGCTTGTTCTATGGCCTCTCCTGTTGTTCAGAGAATGGAAATAACAATTATTCTCTCTGCTAAGGAAGTAATTTTAAAGGTCCTGAACTCACTTTCTCTGGACAATTGAGATTTTATCGGAGGTCATATGAAATATAAAAAATTGATTCACAACTTGCAGTGCCCTAGGGTAAAATCTGTACTGTGCGCGTCGTTCCTGTTGGCTTCGAGGAAGAAAACCATTGAAAAAATAAATTAAATAGGGCCGAATGCAAAGATAAATAATGCAGCCTGGTTGTGGAATTGCGAGCTGCAGCCCCAGAGCCAGCCCCAACTTTTCTCTCCTTGATTAGCCTTGCTCAGACCTGAGAAGAAAGCAACACGGCAGGGCTAGTGCTGCCTCAATTCCTGGGCTGAGACTGTGGAGCCTTCATCCTTGGCAACAGCACTCTGACTCAGTACCTGAGGCTGAGGAAGTACAGCTTCAGAAAAGGCTTAGCATTTCACCACCACCAGCTGCCCTTACCAGCCTCTCATTGAGAAGCAGCCGCAGAGGAGGAAAAGCCAAGCCTTTCCTACTAACAAAGCCCACCCACACAAACTCACAGCTCAAATAATATATATACATATATAATACTCCAATAAAGGCTTGGGCTGATAGGACTTTAACGGAGCAGATTAGGCTTCTGATTTCTATATAATATTGCACCTCAGAAAAATGTGATGCCTGTGTGCAGTCCAGTGAAAACATCGTAGGGATGTCACGTGAAACAGACATATGTTGTGGTTTTATCAACTCGCATGTCTTTCTTCTGTCTGTAGGGCTCTTACTGGGCCATCGACACCAACCCAAAGGAGGACGCCTTGCCTACACGGCCGAAGAAGCGGCCGCGGTCTGGAGAGCGGGTGAGTCTGACGACAGAAATTATCATTCTTGCATGTTCCCAAGAAAACACATTTCTCAACATATGCTTTTCCTCTGCTAAAGCTTCTGCCTTCATCTCTACTTGGTTCAGTATTCATCTGTGCCTCTGTGTCTCTACTTCTGCCTCAGTTTTCCTTTTGCCCTCCTTTCTCTCCCACTCTTTCTCTACCACATGCAGACACACACATGCATAAACACACACACACACACACACACACACAGACTCGGTAGGAGTTCATATCCAGACTTTATGTAACTGCCTCTCCATGCTGCTTCGCTAGCCTGTCATGAAGTGGGGTCCTTATTAATAAACTATGCCCGAGGCAGCCATTACATACATTACATTCTGCACTCAATTTTTTTTAACAAACATCAATTAATGCAGAGCTGTGCGCACTGGCTATTCTGAGCGGGAGCTTTTGTCTTTAATTATGGATGAGTTTCGTCCAGCATTACGTACAGCTGTACAGGTTTTAGTGAGCTGCTCAGATTGACCTGGCCCTGGGGCATCCCAACACAGCGAGCTCTTGTCTCCTCCTTCCCCACAATGTGGCTAACCAGAGGCTATGAGGAAGGGAGGATACTGTTAGGCTGGGGAGGCAGACTCATGCGCGCACGCGGCTAACACACGCCGTTGTCTCTACCAGACACGCACAGAGACCAAACAAAACTTAACATGCTGTTCTTGTAGTCACCCTGCAGCATCGAAATACTATCACATTCATTTAACAAACTGCGTCTCTTTTACTTGTGTGAGATTTAATATACAATTAATGTAAAGGTGCAGGGAGAAGAGAAGCACGTTGTTCTTAATATGCTGCTCTGCCAACACTTTCAACTAAAGCTCTCCTGATCTTTCTCTCTGTTCATTTGAGCTTGACACAAAAGAACGCAGCAAGTGAAGAGTGTGCTTTTTCTGTAAGGACACATGTGCTGTGTTCACCCTTCCCCCCCCCCCCCCCCCCCCCCCCCCCCCTCTAGACACTGTCTGCCTGCCTACAAGGCATTCCATTAAGAGTCTCAGACATTGAAATTGAGAGTTTGTGAAATCTCATTTATGTTTATCATGAATTAAAAATGGTATTGTTGGCAGCCAATCCTCTTACAGTAAGCAGTTTTGTGAGACAGGCATGGCAGAGTTATCTCTTGCAACAGTGCGCCTATACAGCGAGACGAAGGCGTGTGTGTGTGTACACTGTATGTGTGCTTGGGTGGGAGGTGAGGGTTGGGATGGGGGGGCTGTCTCCATCGTCTCAGAAAGCACAGTTCAAATGTGACCTAAATAAAGGTGTTGCTCTGCCAAATGACAATAGTTGTGGTTTATTTTATGTATCGTGCAGAGGGATATGTATCTGGTCTAGGGCTGCACAATATATTGGATTTTTATCGTCAACTTCTGCAATAAACACATCGGGAAAGACTGCTGTTATTGCACTCAGGGATTGTTTTGAGTTATTAGAAAACTGCGCTTTTAAATGTAACTATTGTTTTTTATTGGTGCCTTTTGTGTTCAGTTTAATGTTTAATTTGTTCAATAAAATAAATAATTTCCATTTGAATTCAACAAGCAATTTGTTGCATTGTAGCAGTATACTGAAAGCAGCGGAAAGAAAGAACTGAATACACTTAAATCTTAAATATCGGTTTATTTATCGCAAGTAATATTATTATTGCGATATTCAAGCACGTTATTGCACATTTTCCTCATATCGTTCAGCCCTAATCTGGTCTGAGCAGAAGATTTGACCTGCGCAGACATAATGCAGGTCTTTCCTTGAAACCTGCAGTGGGATCTCATGTGTTTGATAATTAGTGTGTTGAATTTTTGTTATTTTTTTATTTTTTTGTCTGCCTCCACACCCCGATCCCAACCCCCACAGGCTTCTACGCCGTACAGCCTGGAGTCGGAGTCTTTGGGGATGGAGTGTATGATCTCTGGAAGTGCCTCTCCAACACTGGCAATCAACACTGTGACTAACAAGGTACTACAGCCAGCCATCCAGCCTCCAGCTCCAACACACACCTGGCTACACGGCTGCACCCTGACCCCACCCACTTCTCCAACCACCTACAGCACTATTCCCCACAGAGAGAGCAGCACTCTGGTGGAGGGGAGATACACGCACACACGCTCATATGCCTAAAGCTTCTCTGTAAAGCATCCCACACCAAAATACACAACTATCTGCACTGCAGCACCTTTTTTTCTCTCTACAACAACAGGCAGCAGGCTCTTGTTATCTTCACCACGGAAATATGATGCTCACACTGATACTTAGCACTTTGCAACCTGATAGACCTTACACAGTCCCGTGCAGACGTGCAATAGGATACACCACACGCCGCATGGGGTTTCTACATTCTCACCTGTAGTGGAGGTTGACGCCTACAGTCGTGTTTCTCATTCTGTGACCACATTACGCTGCCGCACTACAGGTGACCACCCCTGCTGCTGGTTCCTTCTGCTCTCTTTTAGTTTTTATGTATATATATATAATATGTGTAAAAGCTTGGAACCACTTGTACATCAAAGAGCAAAGCTACGGGGACTGTTAGCTGTGAGTGTGCCGCTCACTCTGAAATTTAAATAGGCTTTTTAACCTTAAGCTCTCATCCTCTGGGCCCAGTGGGGGCAGCTCTCAGGTGTACTTTTAAAAAGCCTACAAGAGTCGCTTATTCATTTGCTGCAAGCATTACACAAAAACTGTTTAATATGAACAGGGGTGTTCACAGGAAAGAGGAGTTAGAGAGTGTGTCTGTGTGACAGGGGCTTGAAAGTCTGAACATATGTCGGTGTGTGTTCTAACTTGTTTGTACATGTATGTAGAGTATGTTACAGAGTGTTTCAGCTTGTTTTGACGAGTGTGTCAGTGCCGATACGCTCGGAGCTGTTTCTATAGAGAACATGGAGTTTTTCATGTTTCTGTCGCACACAGAAACATGGGCCTAAGTGTGGGGAAGGATGACCGCTTTTCCCTCTGTGATTGCTACAAACAAGCACTTGCTACTATCACCAGTCTCTCCACCAGTAGTGAGTGCATAATAATGCCCTAATGTAGAACGCTGACAGCTTAGAGTTTGGACTCCTGCCATCAAATGCCTCCAGTCAAATAACTCAGAAGAGCAACAAGCAGCAAACATTAAAACGGCACAAGAGGGATTCCAAGAGCTGATGAAAATAAGTTTTGATTTGTCTCTTTTTGTTCTCTTGATTGTGACAAAAACTCTTACGGTGGTGCAGTGAACAGAAGACAAAGTGGAATAGCAACAGATCTGAGGCCCTAACTCCTCGGAGGGAGCTTGTTTCTCACTGTCTTACAGTGTAAACACACGACAGGCCACGCCTCTTTCGGTGCAGTGTGCCAAGCCACAGGAATTCCCTCTCTGGTTTTCTCTCCCTTTCTATTCCAGTCTCTCTCCCTCATTCCCGCCTTCTCAGATAGACCAATGGGAGACGCTGGCAGGAAGACTACTGAACCAGCAAGAATCTCTTTTCTCTTTCTTTCTCGTCTGTCGGACATTCCTCAAAAGATTGCCCCCCCCCCCCCACTACTTTCTCACATAGACTCAGATTTCTCCCCCCTCCCCCCCCCAAACCCCAAAGGTTGTATTCAGGGGCAGCCACTAAACATTGGTGTGAATGTGATGAAACTCTGGCACTAAAGTGTGATGATGAAGGGAAAGAGAGGATTGTTGAAAGTGTGTTTGCTGATGAATAGTCTGGCTTTTCCCCCCTTCCTTCTCTCTTCCTCTGCCTCTCCCTGTCTGTTCAATCCTGCATGCAGGGATTGTGCTGAACACTAGCTGGCATTGTTGGAGACACCTGGGCCAATCTTGCTTTGATTTCATAATCCGTGTCTCATGCTCCAGATTAGGCCCCCATGTAAAAGACACCTCTGGCTTTTTACTTAATTCACTGCTAAGAATAGATCTCTGACTCGCTTGCCTGCTAGCTAACACCGCACTCAGTATTTACTGTGGAGCGGCTACTGCTTGTATGAGCATGCCTGCCTCTGTCTGAGTGTTTTTGTATGCGTGTGCGTTATCCTACCTTAGTGCACATCTGTAGCTGTAGAAATGCGTGTGTCATATGTTTGTACATGCTTCTACGTATGTGGGTGAGATGCGACTGGGTGCTCTTCTGTGTCGCTCCGTGCTTGAGTGGGTGTCTTCACTCGGGGACTCTGAGGGTCTGCGTAAACCACAGAGCAGTGAGGTTTTGAAATCATCACACTTTATGGGTGAGTAGAGTAAAAATAGATTGCGGTGAGAGACTTAAGGCTAAAAGCCTGTTTTATGACTTCATTACACATAACATTTATATTTCTGTGGCGCGCTGTTTTTGATTAGCATTGTAAGACTGATTTTGTAGACGTGCTTAAGCCTTCAGTCTTAGCTGCTCATCGAGTTCCCCTTCACGCTAATGAACACTGGAGCCAAGCCCACACTGAGTGGAGGAAGGCTAGAGTTGCCTAATGAGCTTCTCTTACTTACCCCCCTATTCTCCTCTCCCTCACCCCTCTTCCTCGTACAGTGTTGCCTGGATTCAGCATTTGCGTTCTGCTTTTTTTGTTGTTGTTGCAGTATTTCATCGTATCTCATTCTACCAGCTCTGGAGCCAATGTCTATGTTAAAAGCTTAATATGATCGGACCCTCTCAACCTGCATGTGTACGTCCTGGAGTTGTGACAGCATGCTAGTGAGTGGGCCAGTCAGTCAGAGGAGAGGCAGTCAGTGTTTCCTAGCCTCCTTGTGGCCTCTGTGGTAGCTCGCTGCGCCTCGGCAGAAAGACAAGAGGCTTCAGTCCACTGCTGTCTCATTGTGCTGAGCACAGAGCCCACTCTATTCCACTCACAGTGATGAGCAGAAGCCACCATGCTGCACTCATGTCATGGACGGACACACACATGCACACACACCAGTCTTCGAATGTCAGACCCTCTTCCACGGCGACACCATCATCAGTACATTACTGCCATTCCTTTCTCACGACGCAAAACTCAACACATGGACTATTCTCTATGGGTATCATTATATTCATTATCTGGATCGTTCTTCTTACTATTGTCATAATTGTCTGACGGCGCACTTTATTTGGGAAGGGTGGGAGGGCTAAACCTTGTTAGACGATAATTAAGATTGTCGTCCTGAAGTGCTTCAGCTAGTTTCGCTGCTATATTGAAAGGTCAGTGTTGTCCCAAACGGAATTGTGCTCGGTGAGCAGATGTGGCTGACATCGGCAGTAGCGTGACCTTTAGTGATAGGAATGTCTCAGTTGTCTCCAGACCCCTTCACACAATCAGCTCGAACCCCTTAGTGACTGTGCTGGGTGTTCAGGACTGCAGCACCCTGCGTCTCCCACACACACTCTCAATAAAGTAAAAAGCAAGTACTCTGACTACTATCATGACATGTTGTTGCATGCAGCACCCACACATGCTCAGGCTTTACATTTCCATAATAAATTACATAGTTTAACTATAGACCAACATTATCTCTGAGGAATGCGGACATGCTGTACCGTCAGCAGGATGAAGATGACATTAGTAACATTAGTGTGTGAGTGTGTAGGGATGGGATATGATATTGGATATTTTGCAGGTTGTGATAATAAAAACACTCACAATAAGTTGATTGTAGTGAATTTCCATTGTCGGGATGATCATGAATACCCTCACATGAGTGATTTGAAAAAGCTGTTTAGCATGCTATCATAGTAGAGTGAGAGAAAAATAGAGCCTGATTTAAAACGAAACAAAAAACAGGAATTATCATGTAGGAGAGAATAGATGCACACATGTTGTTTTTCTAGATGTATGCTTTATTTATGCAGGGCCCAGGGGGACTTTATGATGAACTATTAGTTATTACTAAAAAGGATGTGTGTCCTTCCTGTGATGCAGCGTAAAGGTATTCCAGTATGTTTTAGTGCCATTTTAAGAGTTTTAAGCACATTTTGATGATTGATATTTGGATAATGCAATTATTTATAGCCAGGATAATCGTGACATGAAATGTTCACATCGTGCCATCATGTATGTGTGTGTGTGTATAAACTGATGTGCATGTATGTGTTTCAGGTGGCGTTGTACAACACAGACCAGGAAGGGAGCGATAGTCCAAGAAGCAGCCTTAACAACAGCCTGTCTGATCAGAGTCTGGCCTCCGTCAATCTCAACAGTGTGGGCAGTGTGCACAGCTATACACCGGTAAGACCAACGACTGCTCTTCACTATTCATCTACATTTTTCTGGTACAAAAACGGATAACATCTTGGTTGTCTTTTCCGCGGATATACATTTCTTTAGCACTAAGCGGCGCTCAGGCCAAATGATACATTCTCATGTTATCCACATTCTGCACATCAGCTGTGGGGGGAGCCACTGTCACTAAATGAATGAAAATGAAACACCACCAGACTTAGACAGTGTACTGTATCCCATGTTTTATCTGTTGAGGAAGCCCCAGGAGGTTTTCTTCAGAGGAGCCAGTCGTAGCCAGCAATAGACCGAGGTTCAAGGTGGACATGCGCTAGAGTACAACATCAGGAAGGGGGTTAAGGGAAACAGAGAAAATGTGCACGCTCCTGGAAGCCAGACAAAGAAAAGCGCTTCCTCTGATGTCCTCCCACCAGAGATACCCCCTCTTTGGTGTGGTCCTCCTGCATCCTAGAGTGCTCCCTGCTCCAGGCGCTGGGCATCGATCGGCTCAGCCTGATGGATGTGCTCTCTCTCTCTCTCTCTCTCTCTCTCTCTCTCTCTCTCACTCTCTCTCTCACAGCCAAAGCAGCAGCTCACAGTAAACACTCTGGCTTTATTATCACCTCTTCACTCTTAGCCAAGCCAGACTGTGAGCCGTGCACTTCAGCAGACTGCCTACATCTTGGAAGAGGAAGATGTTGTATGATCAAATATTGGATGTGACCTCTCTTGTAATGCCAGCCCCACAGTTGACACGGTTCAGGTCCTGCTTTTTGAAATAGTGATGGTTTTGCATCAATGCCTTCGCTCTGATGAATCTCGTAGACAAACTCGTTGCTGGAGGGAACGCTGCTTGCTGTCTCACACCTCGGGGCAGTGCATAACATTGACTGCCCACACAAATACATGGATAAAATGGTTGCTTATTTGTACGAGGTATTGCTATTGATTTTGTTTTAAATACATTTTGCTTGGCCACCAGAGTATTGGGTTTGTGTCCATTCGAGTTGGTCTCTTAATGGTATGTGAGCCAAGACGGTTACGCACTGACCTAGATTATTGTGGTCTGTGTGATTGTTCTTTACATGCTGTGTGACTGACACCTCTTCAGACTGAAACAACAACATGAATACACGGCCAATCCTCATATTTGACTTGTGTGTCCGCTGCGTACGTTCCCATAAACCACAAATTGTGCTTTAAATATTCTAGAGGTTTTCTGTTTTCTGTTCTTGCGGCTCCATGACCAGATGAGCATGGCGGGTATCTTTTGAAAAGTATGTATATTGTGGAGTGTATGTTCGAACATTATAGTGCGCTCCTCCTAGCATCAGTAGTCCCTGTAGTCTGTGGTGCAGATGTAGCAGAACTGTATCAATCACAAATTAAACATTAAACATCATTTTATTTTGCACTCAATGTTCCTGTTTTGCTTTTGTAAATCGTCAGCTTTCTTTATTTCCTCATCTCTCCAGGTGACCACTCACCCAGAGCCCGTGTCCCAGTCCATGAGCCTCCAGCAGACCCCCCAGTCCCAGTACAACATGCCAGACAGGGACAAGCAGCTCCTGTTCTCTGAATTTGAAGATCTCAGTGCCTCCTTCCGCAGCCTTTACAAGTCTGTTTTTGAGCAGTCCTTTAGCCAACAAGGTGAGTGGCCCTCACGGGAACATCGAGTGGAAATCTAATAAAGAGCCTAAGCTTTATTTATAAAGGAACAGGATGATTCTCACAACGACTTTCCTAATGTTGGTTTGTTCTTAAGAGCTGGGGCTACAGAGAGTCTTTTGGCACTAATTAGGTTTACAGAGAAGAGAGCAGGTATTCAACAGGCTGAGTAGCCTATAGTGCAAATCTATACGGAGTGTTTTCATGGTCTTTTGCCAGAGTAATGTGGAAAAGTCCTCATTTCATATTCAGAAGCAGAGTCTGAGAGTTCATGTCTTAAATATTTCATTAGAGGATGTAAACAGATGTTACTGCATTCTTTTAATGGTTAAATCAGAATCCATACACCATCCTTCTTGCTTTTATATTTTTCAAATTACATGTTTTTCTGCGTCTTGTTGTCATGTTTGAAATGTCTCCTCATGTAGGCGGCGTCTCATCACAGGAGTGGAGGAGGTTGCGGGAAGCCCAAGTCCTCAGTAAATCTGTTGGATTTGAGGTTCATTTGTCATAATGATGGGGAATTTGTTATGATATTATACATAGTAGTGGATCGAGCACAACTTTCCAAAAGCCTGAGAGTCCCTGCTGAACAAAATGCATTTTTGCTTGTAATCTGATTGACTGATAAACAAAGAGCACTTGACAAGCGGGTTATGAGCAAAGTAGACTGAGCTTTCTGTGTATAACCTACTTTCACAAATCAAATGCATTTCATGCTAATGTTTTCAAAGAGTTCCTCTCCTTTAATCTATCATCTATGTTTCATTAGTTCAAAGTTGTTACCTTTTTTTATGCGCATAAAAGTGAAATCTCTTAGTCAGACAAGCTCGAGCAATTAAAAAGCGTAAATAATCGAGCTAGAGGATTTCACACTCTGCCGCTGTAGACAGTGAGCTAATTCACTGGCTTTGATAATAGGTAATGAGCTCGCATTATTATTCTGGTGCCGCGTTAATTGCTTTCTGTATTTCCCTGGTTGGACAATGGGCTTTCTGTGCCGATAAGAGATGCACCTTTGTCACCCCTGCAGTGAGTGTTACGTGCCGATTGTGGAGGTTCAGGGCTAGAGTCAGCTCTAAAAGCACTCCAGTGAAATAGGTTTACTGTGCCAAAGCTGTGAAGGACAGGGCCTCTTAAGACCACTCCCTGCCACTCAGATGATTGCAGTTGTGTGTGCAGATGTTCATGCTCCAGTCATGTTTGTGGAAGAGCCGTGCAGCAGCACAATGGATTTGTCAAAGACAATCCAGAGCTGTGTAGCTGGAGAGGAGAGGCGACAGCAGCTCGGGCTGGTGAACCTCAGAGACGCAACTGATGCTGAGTCATTCCCTGATACAACAAAATGGCAGCTGGTCTGTCTCATGTGTATAACTATTTAAACACGGGAGGCTCAAATCCCATTATTGTAAGATGTTGAGATATATGTGAGTAGCTGTTTTTACATGTGACGAAAGGGCATTATGGTTCTACACCTCAGTCTGAAACCATGTCACTGACATCTGTGTTGCAACTCGTGCTCTCATTTCATCCAGCTCAAACCAAAGATATTTTTTTATCATCAATTGATTGGTGATTCCAGGAGCCCAAGGTGACGTCTGCAAATTGCTTTTTCTGCAGTGACACAGTCCGAAACTCAAAATATATTCCATTCACAATGAGGAGAATCGGAGAAAAACAGCAAATCCTCACTATTGAGAAGCTGGAACAAATAATCAATTAGTTGATCTGCAGATGATTCATCGGCAACAACTTTATGATAAATTAATTGTTTGAGCCATTTTATAAAATAGCTTGTCCCAGCTTCTTCAGTGTTTCTGTTTTGTAAATTGAATATTTTGGTGGTCGATTAGAGTACACAAGATGTTTAAAGACGTCACCGTGGGCTCTGGGAAAATGCGATGGCCATTTTTCATTATTTTCAGATATTTTATAGACGAAGAAATAATTTCCAAATGAACTAATAATGAAACGTTTGTTAAATAAAACTGTTACCTTTCATAAACATTTATAAACCAATACAGTGGTTAGTATTACCGTTTCAAATATTAATTCTCATTAAAACAGTGTTTGACTGTCCAGCATCAAACAAAGTTAGCAACAGTCTCCCAAACGCAGGGGCAGCATGCAACGTGGGTTTATTTTAGTCAATGAAAACATGGCAGAAGGAAGTGACAGCGCTTCAGACATTTTTCAGCCTTCCAAGAGGAAGTCTGAAGTGTGGTCATGTGCATATGTTTACATATCTGCTAGTGTGTGTGTGTGTGTGTGTGTGTGTGTGTGTGTGTGTATATCAGTATACTTTTCAAACATTTTCAGCACATTTGAACAACACAGCAATAATAATGATGGCCATGATAATTTTGGTCTCTTGATGTCAAATTTTCATACCGCTTCACCGCCAATTTAGTTGCGGAACTACCAATTATGAAGAGTGTTGATAATATACATGATTTCCTGTTTGCGACAGCATTATTACAAGCTGTGTGTTGGTGTGCTTTGTTTCCCAGGTCTGATGGGCATACAGTCAGATTCCTCCCAGCAGACCCACACCTCCTGCTCCTATCAGCACTCCCCCAGTGGCAACATTAGCACTCAGAACAGCCTCTCAAACAACCAGCCCAACAACCACCCCAACAGCCACTCTGCCAACAGTGGCCAGGTGCCCCTATCCCATCCTGCCCAAGCCCACCCTGGCCACGGCTCGCCCCACGCACAGCACCTCCCGCAGCACGGCGGCCCCCACAACCAACACAGCCAACACACCCAGCACAGCCAACACAGTCAGCTCCCACAGCACCCCCAGCACGCTGCGCACTCCCAGCACGGGCAGCACCCATCGCAGCACCCGTCCCACGGCCAGCACCCACAGCAACACACGCCACACCCCTCCCAACACACGCAGCACAGCCAGCACCCTTCTCAACACGGACAGCAGCATCAGAGCCTCGCTCACCAGCCCCATCCTACCCAGCAACAGATGGCCTGCAACCCAGGTAAGACCCTCTGTCCGTCATCGTCTCCGCCGTGTCGTTTTCTCCTCATCATGTTCATCACACAGAAGACATGTTTACAGCTGGATATGGTTTCGTATCAGTCGTCATCTTTTAGTCATAAAGCATTTGGAAATGGTTGTAGGTGCTAGACAGTAAATCATCATCTGATTTGTTATCTGTGCTGTTGTGAGAACAAAGCAATGCTGCATCCAGTGACTTGGGCAGCTCTTTCAGAGTCGACTGGCTCCTCCTAGTGGCCGCGACGCAGAGCTGAACTGTTTAAAAGCCTGATAAACTGTTTTATTTGGTTCTACCGTCTCATTCATTTGGTGCTAGGACTGCCTGCACAGCTATAAAAATGTGACTACAATGAAAATGCATCATCTGGCCTTATTACTTAACCCACAGTATATACCAATTACAGCAGCAATTATTGTGCAGTTGTCCATAAATGATGTAATTAGGACTAAATCTGTATTTGTCCCAGGAGTGAACTTGGTGTTGGAGCCTAAATTACCTGTATCCTTCACGTCTCTTATCTTGTAATGTTACAGATAGTATGCTGTGTGTGTGTTGCAGGTTTACTGTCTGACTGGTACCCAAATCTGGATGCACTGAAAGAAAGCTGTCGTATTGCTAGCAGCTATAACTGGGCTGATGTCGACCTTTCACCTTTCCAAGGTGCGGTTTGGACGCTACAAATAGACCTTATTGTATTACAAATATTCAACAAACGATAGTTATGTAATGTATTTGATTTATTTGTCCGAGATCAAGATTTTTCTAGATTACAGAAGGAACAAAACATTTAAAGCCGGGAGCTGATAGTACAGTACTGCCCCAGCTTTTGATTGAGTGCTGAAGTGTTGACACTGTGGAGTTGATTACGAGTTTAATTAAACTGAGCTCTTCAATTAAATAACACTGCCTTCAAGTTTAATTACCAAAACACCGAGCTCAGCAGGTCAGTTTATCCAATTACAGTCTAGGATTGCAAGGTAGGATGTTTTTTTAAATATCACCCACTGAAGGTTACTGACATAATGAATATATATTGCAACCAAAGTTTTTTGCTTTGTGTTTGTAAATTAGTTTCTCATTTACTAAATTTATATCCTTTGGACAGTCGGCTGGTGCAGTTTCATACATTTCATTGTCACAAAGGCATGTTAGTGCAGACAGATACTGCCTGTAGCTCTGATAGTAACTCTGGTTGTAATGTCTATAAATGTGTCTTTTATGTTCCTAAGGGTTGAGAGACAGTATGAGACAAGCGGAGTTGAACAATTGGTCCCTGGAACCCACCCAGATCGCCGACCTCTGCTCGTCCATCAACCAGTTTTTTGCCCGCACCGGTGTAATCCAGCCACAAGGGGCAGTGCAGCCTCCTGTTTGTCACAGCTCCATGCACCCCAACAAACCCAGCCAGCACCTCAACACAGGTTAAACACTCACTCCTTTACCCTACCACCTTATTTAGATTAAGTGTAGTTGAGGTGAGTAGTTTTTGTTTTGACATGAGATAGTTTCTCAACTAAATAAGAAAGTGATAGGTATATAATCATATAGAGCTAGCAGCTTTTTCTTTTGTCTTCTGATTTGTATTTATTCATAGTAAACTCTTAGTACAAAAAGTCTTTATAAGTTAACACACAACACATTGCCTGATGAATTGATCTAGTATTATAGAACATGATGTTTCACCTGTGGATATTTGCTCAAATCTGAAATAATTCAGAGATTCCCTGTAAAATGACACTGCTAACTAAAACTAAAACTTTTATTCAGATGCATGACTTGAAGAGGTGCATTGCCGGGGTTAATTGAGGCTTATAGTAAAAGTTCTGATACTGTCTTCAGGAAATCTCTACATGGACACCAGACAGAGCATGTCCATGATGGGTCCTCCAGGATATCCCCACATGCCCCCCATGAGCAGCACAGGACCCGCAATGACAGGTGACATGAAGCCACAGAGAGAAACATGATTCAAATACTCACTAACAGTCGTTATTAAACCTTAGATTTACAGTTTTTATTAATAAACCCACTATTTTCAGCTTTTGTTCCACACCTGCCTAAGCAAAGCTAACAGCTGTGTGGATCTGACTCTCTCCCCCCCCCCCTGTTCTCTCTCCAGGACACCATGCACCGATGAACCAGCAGCACATGATACCTACCAGAAACTTCCAGATGCATCGCATGCCAGCTGATGACATCCAGGATGACTTTGATTGGGACTCCATTGTCTAGCCCCTAGACCTCCTTTTTGCAAAACAAAAGGGAGCGAGGAGAGGAGTTGGAGGCCAGAGGAAGCCAGGCTGAGCTGAAAGGCCGCAGGAGGAGGAGGAGGCCACTGTGGGTGGGATGCAGAAGAACATTTGACAAGCTTTGGAGAAAGACAGACTTCAGAGTCCAGACATTTTTTCAAAAGCAAAACATAACTAGAAAATGTTACTTTGAAGACAATCATATTTAGTCGGACATGTTAAAGTGATTGCTTATGTACTTGTCTAGAGACGAGTAGAACACATTCACGTCTAAACCACACGCTCCTCAGCTCCTCAGCCAGCCCTCTCCCCGTCCCTAGCCAGCAGCCTTCCAAAGTCCAAACCCCTCTCCCCCCCGACCCCCTGCTCCGTAACTGTTATGTGATTTGAGCGACGTGTTCAGCTTGTAATTCTTCTCGTGTTGACATTGGCCTCAGCTGCCTCTTGGATGAGTTTATCTCTCTTTTTTAAAAAACGATTTTGTTTTATTGTTCTTTTTTGTTTTTTTAAGAAACACAGGCCGTCTCTGTGAGTAATGTGATGGTGCTCGTTGGTCGCTTTTGGGAGAAAGTGGGCCCCACTGTGGCTGAATTGGTGGTAAAGTTAGGTTTACAGTAACTTTGAACAGGGTGTGAAATGTTTAAGCAGGCTTGATATTAAACAAACCGAGAGAGAAAGTGAGAGAGAGATCACAGAACGTATGGTGATCTGGTTTCATAGCCAACCAATGTGATCAGGCTCACTGCAACAGACTTGTTTTTCCTAGTTCTCTGTCTCAAGCACTTCAAGACGAGTGAGTATGATGAGTGTGAGAAGAAGGTGAAGCAGGGAAGTCAAATATTTCTTGTCTTTTTTTATTTCATTCAACCCAAAGTAACATGAGGTTCTCTGTGTGCATCGTGTAGGTTAATAATTGCTTTACCAATCAGAAGCTGTTATAACATGACATACTAAACAAATTCACATTTTAATAATAAAGTTCATCACTTTTAGGTGAGTAGCCTATTGATCATTAAACAAGCCACCATCATTCAGAGATGAAATAACGTTTGATAGAGTCCGATATATTGGTGGGGGTCAGCATTATCGGCTTCTCACCAATATATCTGTATTGGCAGATACGTCGGCTGATAATTAACAAATTATTTTCCAAATAGTTTGTACCGCTCAGCCCCTATCATGGTCAACTTTGTTTAGAGAAACTTTATTGTTAAAAAACTAAAACCGGCCGATATATCATCATCTGATTTTTAAACGCTCAGATGTGTTGGTATTGGACGGGCCCTAGTTTGCAAGCAAGTGTTTTGTTTAATTGTACTGTTCAAGTCAGCGGGGTTTGGTTTTATTAAAGGTAAAGTCCGACATTTTGGGGAGTTGGATGAGATGATTGTATGGTAAATATGAAGCGACACTGCACAGGGGGAAATGACCAGCCTGGCTCTGCCGATGAGCTCCTCTGAAGCTCGTTAATGAAATCGTTACCTCCTTTGTTCAATCCGTACAAAAACAGAGGCGTAAAAATGTCAATTTAACTTTTTACAGGGTCTATATGCCGGACTATTTCTTACCTTGTTGCGTTGACGTCCCGGCGATATAAAGTGTTAATTAGCTTTACAGGCACTGGTCGGCTGACTATGTTACCGTACCACAGAGCCGTTGCTAGCTGCTTTCCGTTTCCAGTCTTTCCAGACGTGAGAGTGGTATCGATCTTCTCTTCTAACTCTATGCAAGATACAAACGTATTATAAACATAGTTCCTATCATGCCAAACTATTCTTTTAAACAATTTCACTTGAAATTGTATGCACAACATGTTAATAATTTGTACTAGTGACAGAACCAAGTAAAACGTAAGAGCCTGTATGCAATTTTGAGAGTTATGGTTTCAAGCCTCACTGACTTGAAACATCGCTAGTAAAATAATAAATTGTATTACAATAAAGAACTAATAGGGGTGTTGAAGCTTCTGAATGTCCTAATACTTTGTTTGATTAATGATCAATAGGATATGCATCACATTTCCATTTGAAAGGCAAAAAAAAAGCATGAGTTTCACAGAACATTTCTTTGATTTGTAAAATAAGTTAAATCCAAATTCATGCCTTTTTCCGCCTATTGTACATCAAAGTGACTTTTCGATGCTACACATGTTTATTGTCACTTCTGACATTTAAATTACGGAGATATGATTCTTTTAACTGCCCAATGTTTTGTTGTGATAGTTCGATAGCGTCAGATTTTGCTATTATACAATCATAACGGAATGAGAAATGTGACTCATACAGTGTGTGTGTGTGTGTGCGCGTGTGTGTGTGTGTGTGTTGGTTGAACATATGGTGTGTGCGTGCGTGTGGGTATTTTGGTTTTATTGTCATTTTAGGGCTATGATTGATTGCTGCAAACATCTCTACGCTATCTACGAGCACAAAAGCAGATGCACACAGCGATTAAAGAATGCTTTTTTTTTTTGTGGGAAGGGTATCCGAAGCACAGAACGGGGAGATCAGCGGTTCTGGAAACCTGTCCTCTGTGTCCTGTAACAAGTGGCTCCTCAATCAGACAGGTGCTGAACTTTAGAGGCACTATGTTGAAAAAAAAGAAGAAGCCCTTTGCACACTTCTGTTGATCTTTACCGTTTTAAAGATGCAAAGCACCTCCTCGATCTCTAAGGCAATTCGCTTTAATGCTCTCAATTCGCTCACATTAAAACTGACCCCGAGAGGCACTTATTGTCCGCAGTTGACAATGAACAGGATTATTTCGCCTCACTTCAATACTGCTAGACTATGTATGGTGCTTTGCATCTATAATGCTGTGTGTCCTTGTTTAAGGGAGTAATTCAACATTTTGGGATATTTAGTTTTTTAAAAGCGGCATCCAGCAGCCTGTCTGTATTAAGACTGGAAATGTTGGGAAACAGCTAGCATGACTCTGTCCAAAGGTAACACAATCTGCCTGCTAGCACCTCTAACGTGCACTAGTTAACATGTTATATCTCATGTATTTATCTGTGGAAAAAGACAAAACAAACAAAAAAACAATGTATAATTTTTACTGAGGGGTCATGTGTCAGACTATTTCCTGTCTGTGTGCAATCTGCAATCTCTCCCCGGAGTTATAACGTGTTTGTTACTGAGCTTTAGAGGTGCTGGGAGGCGGATTTTGATGGCGTCGCACAGGCTGGTGGTTTCCCCTTCTATCCAGTCTTTATGCTAAGCTAAGCTAACCAGCTGCTGGCTGTAGCTTCATATGTACCGTCCAGACATGAGTGTGGTATCAATCTTCTCATCTAACTCTCAACATTTTAGTTGACACAGTGTATTTCCCAAAATGTCAACCGATTCCTTTTAAGATAATTTCACAACAAGGGACTCCAGTGATCACCGTTTTAGTTTTGTTTTCATATTTGAATGACAATCATGGATTCTTTTTTATGATATTACATAATGTCTTTGTTATTTGTGAGAAAAGGCACGTTCAAGTCTCACATGGTGGTTTTATTGGATGTTCTAGAACCAGATGTTTCTACATTTGAACAGTTTATTTGAAACTAGAACCAGCTCAGTTTTATACTGAAGATCTTCTGTTAAACTGTCCACAGCTGCACTGTGCAGATGAAGTCAAGTTCTCTTCTTTTAACTGATGATACTGCCATTCATTTTTATATTTTCCTGCCAATCATACCTGTCCTCTCCTGCTACTTTCTGCTCTGTTTTTGTCTGTCTTTGTATATCAAATGTCCGTCTGTGGATCTCAACTGAGTTTTTAAAGTTTTGTTCAACTGCCAGAATTTCTTAATTAATGCTCAGACAGAATACTAAATCAGTTAAAGGACCCAAATCACTCTTTTAGGCGAGTGTGGGCCAAGGGACTGCAGCTGAAGACGGCAGTGAAAAAGAGCCTCAATGTGTTTTCATTAGGACTCTATGGACCCACGATAGAGAACATCCTGTGAGTCCTCGGTTGGTGTGAAGGTGAAGTGTGTTTCAGTTCTTCCAGGTGAAGATTGCGAACACACAAAGCTACTGTTTGAGCACAGCAGCCCATTGGGACAACACATGATTTGAACAAACGGATGTGGCTAAAAGGGAAAAAGGTGAAGACAATGACTGGATCACAATCACAATTTTACATTATGTCTGTATGTGTGTGTGTGTGTGTGTGTGTGTGTGTGTGTGTGTGTGTGCGTGTGTTTGCTTGTGTGAGTTTTTGTTGTTTTTCAAAAGACGATTTAAGTTTTCAAATACCGCTTGACATGTACCTGCCAGAGAGATTACTATTATTGGGAAAAAAAGATGAAAAGATGAAAAAAAAAAAAAAGCCTTGTTACAATATGGGAGAGAACTGCCAACAAGTACTGCTGATTGGGGCCTATTTTATTCAGTGCTGGTGTGTTGTTGTGCTTGTACATAAATGTCTTTTCAATCATCCCTTTTTTCCTCTTGGGGTGGGGTATCAAGGCTGGGGGTGGGTCTTATTCACAATAGACAGGAGCAAAAAGAATAGAGTATTTTGTTATTGTCCAATCAGAGGGTGACAGTATGTATATATCTATATTGTATATATGTGATGAAAATGCGTTGGCTTTTTGTGTGACACTACCTTTTACCTGTACTATGGTTCTACATTCAGTGTTTCAGTGTTGATAATATATATTTGGTTTGTGTTTTATTTTTCTGTTTTGTTTTGATTTCGTCTTTGTCATTTCTTGTATTTTTTTTCCCTCCTCTTTGTCCTTTTTTTGTTTATTGCACGGTTTATTACTTTTGTTGTCCAATGAGGTGACACAGCTACTCTCTGTATTTGTTTAGTGCTGTAAAATAACTCAAGTGTTATTAGAATTGTCGATACCACCGCCCACCCCACCCCCTTCCCCAATATGCATGAATGGCACTTAAAGAAATAAAATATGGTAACTTCACTGTGGAATAATGTGCTGTTTGAGCTTTGTTCCTGAAGACTGCTGGCAAGAATAAATGGCAGGATGAAAGATCACTCGGTAGGTTACAATATAAGAGCTATACTACACAGCACAAATGATATGCTTATACAGCGTCATAAACGTGCCCGAACTTATAAATATGTATATACATGCATATATGTTCAGGCATTTCTTAAAAGTGGTACTACAGTATATGATTAAAATCAGATTCTCTGCCACTTCATCAAAATGTCTCGCTGCTTTTTGTTCTGGAAAAACAATATCCAACTATAAAAGTAACCAATGTTTTTGACATGACATATATAAGCTCTTCTAACAAACTTCATTAAATATATATATAAGATATGCTACCTAGTATTAAAAGGTAGCATATCCTTCCTTTTAACTTTCTACTGGTGCAGTTTGAGATTTGCTTAATACTTCATGTGCTATGAGTAGGTCATTCTGTCACGGTATTCACAGAGCGAAGACCTAGAGATAGAGAAACAAACATTAATATTGTAATGTAAATCAAAACTATTTTTAAAATCTTGCAAAAGTAATCAGAGAGTGTAAACACTTATTTAAGCAGCTAGAATATGTATATGTAGTGTTTAACAACGGTCAGAAAACAGAAACCTTTTTGATCAGGGGTGAGGAACAGCTGGTGTAGAAAAAGTCCATGTGATCATATCTCACAGTTGGTTTCTCTTTTTACCCACCCAGCCTTCAAAGCACCCTCCCAAAATGTCCATATGGTGTGTCACTTCACAACATGTGTCCACGCTGACACTTTACACGTATGGTTCACCCCTGTAGGATATTCCTTCACAGAGGGGGCACCGGTCTCACTGCTGTGTTGGAGTTATTGGAAGTTGTTTGACTCTAATGAAGGAACTCTGACAAGACGGACATGATGTTCAAAGTTTCTTCTCTGCTACTGCTGACCCTGGTCCTAAATGTCCAGCTATGCTCATCAGCACCGATATGTAAGCCAATCATTTCCTCTAAACTCTTTGACATGACCATATTTAATAGAAATTAAATGGCGATATGAAAATGTATTGCACACCTACCTCTGGAAAAATAATAAAATACTATAGGCTGTTGTGTTTTTTATTGTATATACAAAATTAGATCTTATCAGGCAATATAGAATATTCTGAAATATCTCTATTAAATATTATTGCAGGCACAGTAAATGTAACTATTGTATTCTTAATTATAACATTTCTGAGTTGTAATTATTACAACTAATTCAACAGATTGCTTGAGTTATGAATAAATAATATGTTTTGATTAAAACACTGCATATACTAACTTAATTCTGAAGTATATTACAGAAGTATGTATACTTTTGTTGTTTAATAAGGTAAACCTGTGTTTGGTGTTATATAATAAGCAGACAATGAGTCAACATAATCTAAGACAGGGAAAGGCAAAGATTGCTTCATGTACTTTCTAGCTATTAGTAATAAAAAGTATGCATTTAGTCAGGAACATGACCTCAGCCCCCCCCCCCCCCCCGTAAATCAAGAATAAAACTCCTGTGCCAGAGTGCATGGATGTGATTAACAACCAAACTTCTCAAAATAGTTTCATTGCCTGTTCAATGATACAGCTGCTACTGTTAGCATGCTACCATGAGAGACATTTGAACTAAACTCAGATCACTACACACCCTCCATGTTTGTATCAGGTCCCTGAAGATCTTCTTCGTTCTTCTTCAGAGCTACAGTGCACTGTAGGATTTACTTGTCATGCTTGTGCGGGCATCCCAATGCACGAAGGCTGAGTCCTTAGCAGCGGCCTGGGTTTGAGTCTGACCCGCGGACCTCTACTGCATGTTTCCTCTCTCTCTCCCCCCCTTTTCCTTTCTATCTTCGGCTATACTATAATAAAGGCCAAAAGCCCAAAAATAATCTTAATAAAATACACTAAGTAAAATCCCCAATTTTATTGTTCTGATATTTCTTTAAATATATTTTAGGTAAATGAGGATCCTTTTCTTGTCTAATTAGAGAACATGGCTATACTGTTGATGCACCGGAGAACCAGCTCCTGAGTCTTTAACTTCTATTGCAGCTGCCAAAGTTGTTAAGTCTTCTGGACCAAGACCAGAGAAACGTGCACCAGTAACTCAAGACCACAGTCACTTTGTAGAGGTGGAAAAAACAGTTCAGAAGAAACTCATTCCAGTTCCTGCAGGTGAAGCAGCTCCATCTCCCGAGGAATCACCTGCTGAAGAAGACATTCCAGTTATTCCACAAGAACCAATTTTCATCGAGGATCAGGTCTCTGATAACGCTGATGAATCTCAGGAATCAGCTCTTCAGGAGCTTTTGGTTACAGCTCCGCAAGAAACTTCAGAAGAGGAAACTGTCCCAGAAGAAGCTGCCTTTGCAGAAGCCTCTCCAGAAGAAATTGCCCCGGATGTTGCTGTAGAGAGTGAACAGCATTATGTTGAGGATCCAGCTCCAGAAGCACCAATCCCAGTTATTCCTTTAGAAGCTTCAGAAGATAAAGCTCCAGAAGAAAATGCAGAAGAAGAAGAAACTGCTGTAGCTGTAGAAGATGCAGGCCCAGAACCGCATGAGCAGGAGGATCCATTTCCAGCAGCACCGATCCCCATTGTTCCTGAAGGGGCTTCAGAAGCTGAAGCTTCAGAGGAAAATGCAGCAGAAGAAGCTGCTCCAGAAATACCTTCACTTGTAGTCCCTGATGACAATACTAAAGTAAAACCTGCTTTTCTTCCCATGACACCAGAAGAAGAGAAATATGTTGTCCTCATCCCCGCAGAACTTGAGACAGAGGAGGCAGGTCAAGAGGAACCTGCTGCAGAGAAATCAGCCCCAGAGGAATCTGCTATTATTGTTCCTGTGGAGTCCGCTGAACAGGAGCCAGAACAAGTGGAAACAGTCTCTATCATGTATTCAGAAACAAAAGAAGAGGAAGCTCCAGAGGAACCTATAAAAGAAGAAGAAGAAGCAGCTGCCCCGGTAGTCCTGGAAGAACATTTTGAAGTGGACCCAGCAATGAATGAAGAACCTCTTCCTGGTACGTTAGAAGAAGAAGAATCTGTTGCCCTCTTTCCTGTAGACCTTGAGGCTGAAGAGGAAGGTCAAGAGGAACCTGCTGCAGAGGAAACAACACCACAAGAGTCAGCTCCAGAGGAACCTGCTGTTATTGTTCCTGTGGAATCCTGCTGAAGAGGAGCCAGAACAAGAGGAAACAGTCTCTATCATTTCTTCAGAAACAAAAGAAGGGGAAGCTCCAGAGGAACCTGCTGTTATTGTTCCTGTGGAACCCCTTGAACAAGAGGAGCAAGAGGAGCAAGAGGAACAAGAGGAGCAAGAGGAGCAAGAGGAACAAGAGGAACAAGAGGAAACAGTCTCTATCATTTCTTCAGAAACAAAAGAAGAGGAAGCTCCAGAGGAACATACAAACGAAGAAGAACGAATTTCCCCAGTAGTCCTGGAAGAAAATTCTGAAGTGGACCCTGCTACAAATGAAGAACCTCTTCCCGGTATGTTAGAAGAAGAGGAATCTCTTGCCTCGATAGTCCTGGAAGAAAATGCTCAAATGGACCCTGCTACAAACGAAGAAACTCTACCCGATACATTAGAGGAAGAGGAATCTGTTGCCCTCTTTCCTGCAGAGCTTGAGACCCAAGAAGAAAGTCACGTGGAACCTGCTACAGAACAAACAGCACCACAAGAGTCAGCCCCAGAGGAACCTGCTGTTATTGTTCCTGTGGATCCTGCTGAAGAGGAGCTGGAGCTGGAAGAACAAGTAATAGAAGAATCAATCCCCATAGTTTCCCCAGAAGTACCAGTAGAAGAAGAAGAAGAAGCTCCAGAGAAATATACAGAAGTAGAGGATGCAGAGGTGCCTGTCCCAATAGTCCCAGAAGAAATTGTAGAAGAGGACCCTGCTACTAATGAAAAATCTCTTCCTGGTGCTCCAGACGAAGAGGAATCTGTTGTACTTGACAACGAAGAGGAAGGTCAAGAAGAACTCGCTGCAGAGGAAACAGCAACAGAAGACCCTGCTGTTGTTGTTCTTGTGGAAGCCACCAGCGAGGAACCAGCTCCAGAAGACCCAATCCTCATCACCCCCAACGAAGATCTAGAAGAGGAAGCTCCAGAGGACAACACAGAAGAAGTTGTCCAATCAGATCCTTTCCCAACAGAAACACACCTAAAGGAGGACACAACAGGTGACATCGATGCAGAGATACTTGTCACTGAGACCCCTTCCGAGAATGAAACCACAGAGACAGCACTGGATCCAGGTGAGGAAGTCCCAGTAGCTGCAACAGATATCTTAACTGAAGCCCCAATTGAACCTGTCCCAGCTCCTCTTGCCCCAGCTGTCGCTGAGCCTCTGGAAGGTGGTAAAAGCACCAGCATGAAGATATACAGGAAAGATTTTAAAGCCGCAGCTGTATTGATAGAAGAAGAACCTATAGGTAAGAATCCAACACTGAGCTACTTGCAAAACTGCTGTTTTAATCAATCAAAATGTGTCTTTGTTAAAAGAATCACTAATTATTAACAATTAAAGTGAAATAAAACATTCATTAAAAAAAGGATACGTTCACGTCTGAAGTGCGAAATGTTAAATATCACTGCATGCCATGTAGTTTTTATGAGTGTTGATTTCACTAATGGCAGTTTTGGTCTCACAGTTCTTGTAAAAAGAGGAGCCGTGCTCGGTGCAGCGTTCTTCACACTGATGTCAATTATCATTACCGGGTTTCTTGGGTTGACTGTATACAAGAAACTGCGCTGAATGGAGGCAAGTACAACAATGTCACCAAATTGAATAAGTTTGCATCCATAATTGAAGATTAAATAGCTTAGTATTCACCTCTCATAGCATGGTCATCAACACTACCTTTAAACTTGCACTTACAAGTATTTCTCTTGTTTTAGGACACTCAAATAAAGATTGAATCGACGAATGAAAAAGCTGTTTGATGATATGTGGAGCAACTGAAGCGCTGAGCTGAACAAGTTTCTCTGCATTGGATATTTTGCATGGGAAGGTCTCCAGTTCCTCCAAGGTTTTGGACAGCCAGAAAGCCACTCGAATAATGGAAACCAGTGGTGGAGGATACCTCTATATAAAAATACTCTACTAGAAAAGGTATTAGGAAGTATTATCGGCAAAATGTACTTAAAAGTAACAGCATTCATTCGACAGCAGAATTACCCCATGCACATTAATGTGTAAGCAGTATTTTCCTGTTGGTTGTAAGAAACTACACTTCACGTGTCAAAGAAATGCAGTGAAATAAATAAATAAAGCAACATTGTGCCACAGTATTGTAGCATTATGGAAATACTCAAGCAAAATCACCTTCTACATAATTTCCAACTGTGTCTTGACCTAATGTAAACTGAATGGCGTTTATAAGTAGATCATTAGCTAACTGAGATGTGATAACATGTAGTGTGTAAGCGATCTGAGAGAATATGTTGTTATTTTGACATTTTTATGGATGATGAAAACTTTAATGCACTTGTAACTTTACTTGTTTAGCTTTTTAGATTGTCGATCATTAAAGAAATGGTCAGTGTGGGTTTAGTCAATATTTTCTTTCTTGTGGTTGTTCCATCAAGCATTGTACAGCGTAAATGTTCTTTACGTACAATATGTACATTTCCACTAGCCCCATGGCTATACGGTACAGTCCCCGCATGCATTAAAAAGCACACGGCTGCTTCATGCTGTTAAAGAGCCAAGAAGGCATATCACTTTTCCTGTTCTGTCATGCAGCATGATATCAATCACACGTTGGCATGCTGCAGTACCAGCTATATGTCTCGTCCTGCACACGGTAAATATTTTTAGGATGGTGGGGACATGGTGTTCCAAATGAAAGTTTTAAACTGTGTTCTGTATTAAAACTGCACCCAAGCACAGTGCACAGTGTCCCATTGTAATTTGTGTCTGCTTTTAATTGCACTTGTAAAGCGCCTGAATTGACTTAATAAAAGTATTTACAAAACCTGGGAGTAAAGTCTTGAACAGTGAGAACAAATTGCATAAATACATCATCACAACAAGACAAGTCAGTCCCACAAAGCAGCCATCATACACATTATGACACATATCATTTAAAATATCAGCAGGTTAAACTTCACATAAGAAGTACATTTTACTTTCAACATCTAGTATAAAAAATGTTGGCTCTTCTTTGTATAAGAAGGAATAACCCTAAATTGTTTTTATTATTATTTTAAAGATGAGCATCTTTTCTAGATTTTTGCCTTCATGCATCATTCATCATTGTGTGTAGATTATCTCTTTGGTTCTACTTTATGTATTTGATGTACCTGTGATACTCATGCTCTCTTTTTAGATCATCTTGCCATAAAGCGATAAATATACAAGAAGTCACGTGTATCCGCATTCATTCAGTCTTTGTAATGATTATATCTCCTAGTAGTGATCAACAGACGAGGACTGTTTCTTTTGGTGGAGCCTAAATATTTCTGTTGTTAATGTTTGTATGTATTTAAAGAATACCCTACCCTCTACAACCCTCTACCCTCTACTGCAGCCCAGAGAGGAAGCACAAAGAGGGATGTGCTTTTGATGTAAGTAATGGGGGACCAAATCTGCAGCCATTATTTCGTGCAAAACTATATTCCAAAATGTATCTGAAGCTAAAATGATGCTTCTGCAGTCTGAGTTAGACAAATCAAACAGGCATCTTCCAAAGTTACAGTCTTTTTAGTACAACACTCTCTTTGTTTCTTTGCTGGATAATAACAACATGAGGGAATCTTGTAGCCTACTAAAATGAAGATATCCACGGGATTTGATGCATTATATTAGTTTCAAATACACTTTAGAATATAGTTTTGCACAAAACAAGGGCTGCCGATTTTGTCAATGAAGGATCTTTTGATTACCCGTGTGAAGAGGAGCAGTGGTTATCATATGGGCACCTGACTATTGTTTAAAGACATACTTGGAAAAACCTGTCATGATTTGTTCAAGAACACTAATAGTTGATGGACCTTCTCAAACGGGAGACGAGGAGTTACGGCAATCATAAAAAGCAGGCGGACCTGTGGCAGCTGTCAGCCTGATGGACATGGGAAGGTCATCAGGGTGTAGCAGGGCTGCAGGAATTTGGCGTTGCTTGAGCAGTGGAGGTCAAAAAGCTTGTGAAAAGGGAGTAATGAATCAGCACATCTGGTTGAGAGATGCTTGAACGTGTGAGGTTATAGACCGTAAAGAAGCAGATGAGGTACATGAGAAGTCCACATTGTGAGAACATTACTGCGATATTTTGGAATCAATATAAATGGGAAACTTCCCTTCGGTGTACAGAATGTCAGACTTGCAGAGTAAAAACTATGTGTCCTAATGTGGCACGAGGTCACGCCTTAAGAAATTGTAACACAGATTATTTCGTAATGATGAACAGGAGGAATTGTGTAACATTTTGCTGTGCGAGGTTAATGTGAGAAAGTTCCACAATAATAGATGCAGAGATACGTTGTTGCATTATTGCTGCTGGTTTTGAACAATCAAACATATGTCGTTATAACTCAGCCATTAGTTTCTTGTCAGTTGTAGTGCTGCTCTGACAGATATTTGTTTATCAGTCCTGTTCCAGGCACAGACTTCAATCTGAAGAGGACACAACCTGTTCATGGTAGCACAGCAGCCTCTAGTGGCCACACACGTTGCCTGCACTGACAACAGTCATGATTACCTAGCATGCCCTTTGAGAAACAATGTGACCACTGAAGTAACAACATATCCAAACAGGAACTGAATTCTGCTGAAGATTATTCAGGTCTCAACAGAGGCCACGTACATAGACTTTTGTTTAGTTTGAGCTGCTGATATGTCCATGTAATGAGAGCAGTTGGAATCATTTCTAGTTTGTATCTACTGAGCAGATTTTGAATTTGAAACTTTAATTTGTCAGATATGTATTTAATTAACCAAAACAAGCATTCCTCTCTTTTTTAAGCTAGCTGGTCTTTAATTGTTTTTTTTTAATAGAAAATGTGTATTGCAAGACATGTATTGATTGATTGATTGATTGAAGTGATGTGATATATTCATACACTGTGATAGAGGATAGTAAACACACCAGAGATTTGAATAGTTGACAGGTTATTGAAATACCAAATAAATGGTCTCCATAAGAAACCATCAGTGGTTACCCTAATAATGTTCACACAATAGCTGAAACAAAGAAATTAACTTTTATTCATTAACGTTTTTGACAACTCTCATATCCATTTGAAGAGTGGACTGAGTACACCTAGCTAAATGCATGTTAGACTGTTGTTTCTATTACATTTATATCAATGAAAGTAGGTTAAATAACAGGAACACCTTTCTGTATAACACAATATAGTTAAACAGGACTACAAACTACATCCTCCTAAATGACCCTACAGTTTAATCAACACCTCTCTCAAACTATTTAATCAAAAACTGAACATTATAACTTTCACAAAGGTTGGCTCTATTGCAGGACTTTTGTTTAAGACTACATTAGTTTTAGCTAGATGTACCTAATAAACTGGCAACTGAATAAATATAGTATTTGAAAAAACTAATCCTGAAACTTTGGTATCATTGATACAGTCCGTGCATGTTTTGTGTTAGCTGTTAAAATTGAGTGTTGTCACTTTGTGTCACTTCAACAGACTGTACCAACTGTTTGAAGTGTTGACATTGTCTTATTGTTCTGTTTTTAATACATGTACCCAGGATTCCCTAGAAAGCAGTACTCAGTCAGGTACTTAATGAAAATAAGAAGTGCAATCAATTGAGTTAGATCATACCAAAACGGTGTTTATGCAGCATTTCTTTTCTCCAGACAATCCACTCATTGTTCACCACATTTAGTTAGCAGGTGATTAAAGAATATCAGGGGAAATAATTCACCAATAAATAAAAACCCAGCAACAACTGTCTACGTGTAAATAATTTAATTTAAATTAAAAAAATAAATAAAGTTGAGGACTAAAAAACACCTTCCAGTCTGCATTTGTCTGATTTATTGACTTCTTCTTAGCTATTCGCGGATGCACAGATGGCAGCAGCCTAGAGGCCCATTATGCTCACAGATGAATCTAAGCAAGGTACTTAATTGGCATGGTTTCATATTCAGGATGCATTGTGGACAGGGCTGGAGCCACTGCCTGCAGGAGAGGACACCGGGGAGCCTTGTCGTCTACAAAAACCCTCCTCTGCTGAACATTATTGCCCCATCGCTGTGAGAGTGTGCACGGGTCTGACAGGCTGCCTCTCCCCCAACTACACCACGAGCCGAGTTACAGAAGATGCTTTCGATTCATACCTCCATCCGCCATTTTCAGCAGACTGACAGCAGGTAGAGCACAAAAATCACAAATCCCCGGTCACATAAAGCAGGTAAGTGCGTGTGTTAGTAGCCTAAACCCCCCCCCCAAAACACCCAACGACAGGCAACATTGAGGGAGAAAGAAAGAACCTTACTATGGCCAGTATCGGGAAGAATAAGTAGAGAGAAGCCTACAAGGGGGGCAATAAACTGCATCCTTCAGGCGCTGTACGGTTAACATACACGTTCATTGTTTTTTGTCTTCGTCAACTTTTTTGATTCACGGAGGAAAAACGCTTTAAAATCCGTTTTACGCGCACACACATGCACACACCCACGTCGACATCGCTCCATTTGTTGCTTGAATTTAATCTTGGAGGGATATACAAATGTCGGATCACAACTCCAGCACCAGTGGATTATATTATAGTGAGAGAGAAAACAAATCAAATGAATTTAAATGAACTGGCCAATAAAAAATGTCCATTAATTTTATCCTTTTGTTTAAAGAGGATGTTGGATGCATGAGCTCGAGCACCACGACTCTAAGACGATACGTTTTAGCTTTGTCAGCCTTATTTGCCTTTTTTGAGGTCACGAAACGTCATCGGGAGTAATTAAAGTAAGAGTCGTTAAGGTCAAAGGACGCTATTTAAGTGTGTGGAATATTGTTTTTATTCATGAATTCAGTGTGAGCCCAGCCCCACAACACATGGGTCAGCTTATTGTGCACCTGAATAATTGGCTTTCCTGCTAGAAGCAAGTTACTAAAGCATAGCAAGTGCCTGTGATGGAAACATCAGTATGTTCATTAATGCAAGAAAGTTGATTAATCAAGAGTTTCAAAATGTATTTTATGATATCGATTAGTCGTTTGAGACATTTTCTTAGCAACATTCAGATGTTCCAGCTTCTCATGTCAAGATTTTCTCTTTTATGAATATCTTTTTCTATCACATACTTTAAAAAAAACGTTATTAAAAAAACCATAGAGATTATTTGTCCTTCTAAAGGAACACTAAATAAATTACACAGCATGAATCTAAAAGCGCTGCATGTCTGTCAGTCTTATTGAAGACGTTAGGACTTTTAGCCCTTTCTTCCTGATGCTGTGTTCATCTAGTCTCTGGTTTTATGGAAATATCCATATTTGAGAAACTGAAAACAGCATTTTCTTCCATTCTTTCATGAATAATTACTTTACGGATTAATCCATTGTAAAAATAGTTGCCGATTTTTTCTTTTTCCTTCAATTGACTTATCGATCAGTCCACTAATCGTGGCAGTCACAACTTTAGTGAAGTCTCCAGGCGCAGCACTCTCTTTGCTAGGTCAGGATCTATAAAATATGAAATTAGAATATTATCTATGTTGCTCAACATGTCATACATATATTATTTTTCACATGCTTTATGTCAACAAAACACTTGTTGTTATGTTTTGTAGATCATGGCTTTTAATGGAGGGACAGTGGAACGTCTGGATGAAATTCCAGCTCATATGTGGAAGGGTTTGCCTGACTGTTTGCGTCTCGGACCTTCTGCTATAGATCAAAGCCGCGTCGGTGAGTACAAAAGTCTGTCAATTCTGTTTAGATAACTTCCACTTTAACAACATCTTTTAAGACCATTTACATGTTGATTTGCATGCATGAGACACACTAATGCCTTTAAAGGAGGATATTACGATTACGTACTCCGAAGCGTAGTAAACACACATGCTTTCAGGGGCGCCCAAACTTTTTCCCTTGGAGGGCTAAAACTCAAACTTAATGGCAGTTTGGCTTCTTTTATTGTTAAATATTTGTAGTCATCTTCCACTTCCACACTCCACATCGATGGTCCTTTGTTGGTGGGTGTTGTTACAATCTTTTAAGATGATTTGTTACGTTTTGTCTGTGTTCAAATGAAGAACACTGGACCTACGGCATCAAAAAAACAGATGTACCCTCACACAGTAGCGAGTGTCAATGCCAAAATTAGACTTCCACACCTAACGGTCGACAGACTTGTTCCATACACAGGGCTAAGCGATTTCATTACAAAACCTAGTTATCATAAACCGCATCATGCCAAACCTGAAGATCCACTTGCTTGAGTGATGAACACTCTTTAAATGTATCTAAAATTGTACATAAACTCATACAAATTTCCTCATATTTGGTACCTAGAAAATCTCAGATGTAAGCTATAAAATGTTTTTACTTATTCTCATTTCCAGGTGTCTGGGCCACTCAGGTGATCCCTAAGGGCAAGAGGTTCGGCCCATTTGTTGGAGAGAAGAAAAAAAGGTCCCAGGTGACCAGTAATGTATACATGTGGGAGGTATGTTACAGGCAGCTCTGTTGACTTTGTTCCAAAAATACTCTTCTCCACCTTTTGTGTGTAGTCACTGCATAGCTGAACCGAGCCCAACAACATTCTGTATGAAGCGTCGCCACGACAGATCAAAATATGTTTTACTTTCATAATGTTTTGCTACCTGTAAAAGTTGTATGATTTAATTAACACAAACACCTCAAGTGTTCAAGGCACACCTTCTGTTTTGGAGGAACTTGAAAAACCTTTGTTCTTACATTGCTATGACAAGGCTCCTCTGCAGGTATTCTGGAGCTATATAACGTCGTCTTCGTACCTGTGTCCTGTAGGTTTATTTCCCGTCGCGGGGCTGGATGTGTGTTGACGCAACAGACCCCTTAAAGGGGAACTGGCTGCGATATGTGAACTGGGCACGCTCCAGTGAAGAGCAGAATCTTTTCCCCCTGGAGATCAACAGAGCCATTTACTACAAAGTTTTACAGGTAAGTCAAACATGCATTCATACAACCTGTAGGTCCTACAACCAGGGCCACATGGGGATGAAGTGAATACGTGGATGAATGAAAAGTATTCCGAGTTTGGATTATTTTGGGATTAAGGCACTGAGGAACATTGTTATGCATGAGAAATTAAATTGGGAGTCTATATGCTAATGTAAGTATTGTGTGTATATATATATATATATATGCAAATTGTATTTCACCATACATCTCCTAAATCAGTTACTGTATTTCCAGCTGGAGTGTTGCAGGACACTAGCCTTACGTCAGAGTTACATTGAGGAGTAACGGCATTTAAAAAAACCTACATAATACACGTAGAACACATGTAGTGTAATTCAGTGTAGTACATTGGTGTTGAGCTGGACTAAATTTGTTTTTGAAATGTATTGAAAATGTTCTGGTACAGAATATATATCCTCCACACCAGACTCACCAGCTCCAACTAACAAACAATACAACAAAATAATACCACATTAATATAACAATCATTGCTCTAAAAATCACAGGTCAGCTTGATAATTATACAAAATATATGTTTGTAGAATTCATCCAATCTATTTTTAAAATAGTTAACTGAAAGAACCGGCACTAGATCCGCGGGAAGCTCGTTCCATGCTTTTACAGCATGAAGAATACATTGTATGTGTTTCAAATGTTTATCCTCTCCCACCATGATTTGTAAATCATATTTTACAACTCTGAATATAATGTAGCCCAGAACAACACATCTGCAACGTACGTCTCCAACGATAGACATTAATCAAATGAATACCTCTCGAACAGGGTCAGACTGAACGTACTTATCTGTAGTAAAGTTAGAATCTATGGCTTGCCCTGACATTACCTACATTTTGTGGTGTTGCCTACACCTTATTTTTAATGCAGGACTTTTCCTTGTAACAACAATGTATTTTTATATTGTTGTTGGTACTTTTACTTAAGTAAAGGATCTAAATACTTCCTCCACCACTGTCTAAAACTGTCTAAAACTGTCTAAAATGGAGCACACATGCATCTTTTTGAAATCACCGTAACACTTTATAATAACCATCATAAACGCATGGTAAATTGATAGTAAATTCAACTTTAGTTAATAATTTTTATTGTATAACAAAACATTAAATGAGGATTAATAATATTTACGAATTTGGTTATTATTAATACTATAATTCATGTCAACAGTTTATTGTTGCACACATTATACCCTTTTATATCCTTTTATTTTTTTCATAATTACGAAATGATTTGTAAACCTTTTTTTAAGAAATCCTTTGCAAAACATCTATAAACATTACATAGATGCTTAGTTAATACTTGTCAGTGGTTATTAATTGGTTTGTAAACAAATACTACTTTGTTAAATGGTTAATATAGTTGTAAAGCATCTATACACATTATTTATATAGTTAATACTTCATCTGTGTAATGTTTATAGATGTATTTATTTATTTAATTTAGGATTTATTAAAAGGTGTACAAATTATTTAGTAATTATTCACAAATACTTAATATAGTCTATCAAATGTTAATATGTGTGCAACAATAAACTGTAATAAATAGTTTACAAATATAATCAGAATGTGTCTGCTCTATATCAGCTATGATACTCTATAACTTATAAACAAATGATTTAATATTACACAAATTAATGATAACATGCAGTTATGGTAACCATTCAAAAATGTGCACCATTGGAAAACATACTGCAGACTATGGTGAAAACACTGTCAAATCCCCATACCCCCCTAGACAGATAAGATGCACAGTGGCCCAAATATCCCCCTTTGCCTCTCAGCAAGCCGGGCTGTGATTGGTGGCCGACCTCATCTCTCATTGTTGCAGCCTATCGGGCCGGGAGAGGAGCTGCTGGTGTGGTACACTGTGGAAGACAACCCCGAGATAACAGCTGCACTGGAGGAAGAAAGAGCCAGCAGTCTGAGCAGGAAAAATTCACCCAGGTCGAAGCGAGGTGAGGCCTTACTTACTCTAACCGAGATGCCATTTGTGCTCGGCTTTAATCTGCGATGTGTGTGCTGCTCACATGCCACAGTAACTCCGCCACGAATTGTTTTCTTTGCAGCTCAGTCGAAGTTGTAACAGGCGAGCTAGCTTAGCTACAAATGAAGGAAGGCTAGTGGTAGCTAACGTTAACGGCTGCGATGTGTGGGGCTTTTCTACTTTCATACCCGACCTAAAACTCGTCGCTGGGAGGAGATTTAGCTCCGAATAACGACCGATCAGCCAACTCGTTCCTGTAAAATACCCTGTTTAGCTGTTAAACGGGCATCTGGGCAACTTTTTGGCAGCTTTTCCTCCTCCTCTGGGTCCTGACGTTGTCGAGGATGTGACCTTCCTTGAGTTCCTAAAGCATGAAAGCCATCCATCGGCGAGCCTCTACTTGATGATGGCCTAGCAGGTTAGCTAACTAGCCTGCTGCCTTATCCAACTGCAGGCTAATTACAGCGCAGGTATTGGATAACAACCTACAATAATGCTGTTAAATGTTGTGGAGAGTGTTTAAAATGATCTTTCACGTCGTTTTGTGTCCAGAATAACCAGTTCAACGAGTTGTCAGACTTGGTGTTGAATGCTAGCATGAGGCTAAACGGCTAATGTCTGAACACACGGATATCACGGTACAGGAACAGATGGCAAACTGTGTGGAGACAAATATTATTAATAAAAACGGATCGTATTATCGATATGGTGGAAAGACGGTCAACATAGTGGCACACGTAGTCGGCTGGTTTAATGCTATAGCCATGTTTGATAGCGTTAACACTTCAACATCAAAACAACACCTGAAAACAACGCCACAGAAATGTGGTTTCGTCAACCTTTTCTTAGGACGGTTTGTTTTCAATAGATTCGTGAAAGCTGAAAAACGTACACTATATTATCAACTAATTGTTAGACAAAATCAACATGGAAGCTTTATGTCACAATTAAAAAAAGTATATCGGTATGAACTTTGGACAGTGTTTTGGATCATGTGGGTGATTCAATGCGGGACCATGAACAAGAGAGCAAATTGATAATAAATAAATAAATAAATAATAATAATATATATATATATATATATATATATATATATATATATATATATATATATATATATATATACTTAGTATCTGCTGTACTTTGATACTTTGGTTCACCTATCTCTCTTAAATCTTTGACATGGGGGATAAAGGGTGTTGAGTAGTTTGTTGCAATGTATGGTAAATACATTTTGCATACATATTTATAGTGTAATACCACAAAGATACGGTATAGACAATACGCCAATTAGATGCTTGCAAATGTAATTTAGAGACTGACTTTTTATTTACGTTAATTACATTTAAAACCTAAATATAAGCAACAAATAGGAAGTCAAATCCATCCCCGTAACCTCTAAAATGTAGAAAACCAAACATAAGGGCTGAGTCCTGAGTTATTATTTTAATTGAATAGTCTTGTTCAATGTGTTTTTGTGTAATTTCTTATCCAACCCTGCCAGCAAATCATCTCTTCATATCTTGATGAACTAAGCCTTCCTATCCTACTAGCTCCATCTTCCTATCAAACACGGCACATGTTACATAACTGATTGAGTTGGTGTGCTTGAACAATGACTGCTCGATTAAAAAACAAAAGGCTAATGCCCTTAAATGCTAGCACGGTTAACTTATTACAATGTTTGTGTAGTTGTCTTGCTGCTGTAGATTTAGCAGAAAGCCTTTTGACCATGTTGGTCAGATGACTTTGCTTTGAGGTGTGTACCACAAAGCGAGATTAGTGGGTTAGCGAGGTATGTTGAGCCTCAAGCCAGAGTTTTCGTTGTTACGAAGGTGACTCTCTTTTAACCATGTCTAGATTGCCATGGTAACTTAAACTAGTCCTGACCAGGTTAGGTCAGCACATGTTCAGGGTTTCGTATTGAAATCGGTTAAAAAGAGCCTTTCACTAATCAACTCCTGTGGAAATGGCGTCATTCTATAGTCTATGGTCAATCTGTGAGCAATTCAAATTCTCGGCTGAGGGAATACGTTGTGTATATGCAAACTTGTTGAGCGGTAACATCATGTTGGTATTGAAACCAAACAATGTCGTGCAATTACAGTAGCACAAACTATGCATCGCGTTTGTTTATTTTAAGAATACCATTTTATTTGCAAGGTTCTTACTTTCACTGAACCTCTGAATATGTCGTAGTGTTCTCTGGACATTTCTCAACGCTGGCTCTAAAAGAAGCCTTCTATAAAATCACATTAGTAGTTCAGTATATTAATAATTAGTATGACGTTTACTTGTATATGAAATGCGGTATAATTCCTTCTAACCATAACTCTACCATAAGATTATGCTTGGTCATGATTTGCGGAAATCCATTTTACAATGCTGGTGTTTCTGCTCGTGCCGCATGATTACTCCTGTTAAACCCGGATTAACAAAGACGGCTGATAACCACAGATGTGGAGTTTTAGGTTTTGTCAAACTGGCCAAGGCAAAGAAAGCCTGGCTCTTCCGAACTTTCCCCGTGGTGCACGCCCCTCAGGTCACGTGACCTTGTTGACACACTGATGATGATGATGAGGAGGTGCCAGTCAAGCTTCTTGAGTCAGACTGGTCAGACAATTAAATGACTGATGCATTGAAACCCATAATTATGAATGCAAGGCTGCTTTAGTCTTTTATGATTTGGTGTAGTAATTTTAGCACATGAGGTGAAAAAGTAAAATTGACTTTAATGTCTTGACATAGATTTTATGGGATTTTATAATCATATCTTATGATATTAACTGTTGATCTATTTAAATCACAGTCTTGGCATCCCTCGTGAAGGCAATTTGGTTGCTAAAATGTCTGTGCAATAAATAACCAAAGCTCTTAAGCCAGAAATCGATGTGATTATCTAAAAATAATAATGTACTTCTAGACATTTACCATATTCATACCATGTTACAATAACCATTTTTACTGTTGCATTGTCAACGAAGATTTTTCTCATGAAATATTTCTGGGGAAAACAGAGCAATGGTAAAAATGTCAGTATGTTTTCTATACTTTCGATTTTTAAATGTGTGTTTTCTTTTGATCAAGCCTGATGCAAAGCAATGTGTGTGTTTGCTTGCAGCCAGAAGAAAGCTGCTGGAGAGAGCCAGACAGGCTGGTCTGGGTGGATACAAGAAAACAAGCGCAACCAAACCTACTGTCAAGGAGATGTGGAATGAGGAAGAAGGTAAATTGACTTATTGTTCTGAACAATTAGCATATTTACATTTGTTCACCCACTCTTTCATTGAACATCCTTTAGATGGTTTCTTATTTTTATTTTTTTTAAAGGAGGAAATTCCTTAAAGGTTGGATGAAATAAATAACTTGACTCTCCTGATAAATTGTTTACAGATCTGAAGGAGGAGGATGAGAGGCCATCAACCTTAGAGCCTTCACAGGAACTCCAGGAAATCCATCCTATGGGAAGCACTGACCATAGGGATGTGGTGGACATGTCAGCAGTGATGACGGACAGGGGAAATGCGGAGGAGGAAGAAGAAGGAGACGAAGAAGAAGACGAGGAGGAGGATGCCGCTGCTGTTGATGATGATTTGGAGGAATTGAGTGAAGTACAGCAGCAAACGGCTCAGCATTCACGTGCTGCTGATTCCATGCAGAATAAGCCACCTGGCTCATTGCTTACCTGTGTTGAAGAAAGCCATAATGATTTGCAGGGAAAGTTGGACTCTTCTTCGCTTGCAGGGCAAGAACCAGAGGCGGATCCTGATCTTGACCTTGACCCCGACCCTGATGGCGACCTTGGGGGTGAATCGTATCCCTGTCAGCACTGTGAGCGCCACTTCTCCACCAGACAGGGTCTGGAACGTCACATACACATTCATGCTATCACTAACCAGCAAACACAACTGTTCAAGTGCAGGTACTGCAGTAAGTCCTTTGGCTCACAGGTGGGGCGGCGGCGGCATGAGAGAAGGCATGAGAGTGGGCTGAAGAAACGGCCTGGCTCTCTGGCAGGAACTGCCAGTCTACTCAGTCCTGTGATGCAGACCGATGGATCAAGTCCCGACTGCACCAGCCCAACGAGTCACTATATAGCCATAGGGTCCCAGTTTACTGGAGGACCTCTGCACAACTCTGAAATGCAGAGAAAGGAGTCGGGGCCTTATGCTGACCGTCCCTTTGTACTAGATGAAAATGGGGAGTCAAAGGAACTCCATCCCTGCAAGTATTGTAATAAAGCATTTGGCACACACACCAACATGCGTCGACACCAACGCAGAATACATGAACGGCACTTGTTACCGAAGGGAGTTCGCAGGAAAGGCATGCTGATGCAAGAGGCATCGGTGCAGAAACAGCAGCAGCCTGATGAGTCCCCCAGCACCAGCCCTCCGACTGTCTACGTGCCCAGTGCTGACACAGAAGATGAGGTAGACAGGGACGATTACGCAGTTGACATATCCAAAAACATCTCTGAGAATTTGAGCTTCTACATTGACGGCAAGATTGTGTCCACCAGTTCAGTGAGCAGCTGTGAGGTTATAGAGGTGGACTCCAGATCTGCAGCTTTGTTTGGTCTGGACACCGTCATCATCAGCCCAGATCAAATCAGTCAGGCGCTAAAGGCGGAGGGTAGAACAAGTGCTCCAACAAAACTCTCCAACATTGGCCAGCCAGCAGTAAAAAGAAGAACATCTACACCCCCATTTGTTCCCAGCCTTAAAGTGGAGACCGAATCAGCGACTTTCACAGCCTCTTCATCGTCCTCATCATCCTCTACATCGTCCTCATCTAACTTGTTAGTGGGTGGCCTTTTCCAACAAGCTGCCGATTCATCAGCATTTCAACGAGAGAAAACGGTGTATCTCTCACCTAAGCTTAAACAGCTCCTTCAGACACAAGACATTCATAAATCAACCATTGCCCTGATAACAGAAAGCCATCGGCTGGCCTCCCCGCTGTCGGTCACGCCGCTGCCAGGGGTTTCCGGCAGGTTTAAAAGAAGAACATCCTCTCCCCCGTCATCTCCACAACTCAGTCCTGCATGTAAAACGGAGAGTAAAGCCGAGGTGGTGAGCTCATTCGCCCTCAAGGTGCCAAAGCTGGAAAGCCGCAGTGCATCACCTCCTGGGAGCCTGCTGGATAAGGAAGATGGAGACAGCCTGAGCCTCTCTGAAAATAATATGCACGGCCAGACCTCATCTAGTAGCGGTGGAAATTCCTGTAATCAGCAGCCCTTGGATCTGTCAAATTTTGTCAATAGGAGGAGGGACAGCTTGAACAAGGTGCTTGGGGATTCAGCTCTTGATTTAAGCTTCCATCGGAAGAGTAATGCAGAGCCCGAATTAAAGGGAGGTCCAGCTCCACAACCACTGATAAAAAAGAGAAAGCCTAACACCAGCATGCTTGAAAAGGTGCTGATGAATGAGTATTTAGGTCTGCCTTTGCCAGCAGAGGAGGGCCCTTCTGCCATAGCAAACTTAAGTTGTTTCCATTCTCTCTCTCCAAACGTTGCGACAGAGTCTGCCCACCCCTCTCCACCCTCTTTGACCCCTGTCACCATGAACCCCTCTTCCCCGGGTAACTCCAGTATGACCTCTCCAACACCGCCCCCCCCTCTACTACCTACCATACCTTCTCCGCCGGCTATGCCTAGCTCGCCTCTTTCTCAGCTGTCAGATTCCTCTGCACTGAGACCTCTTCCTGTCCTCTCGCCAAACATGTCTCCAAGATCAGTTGAACACAATTCCCTGTCTGACTCGGAGGAGGATTTGTTTGCTGAAGAAAACGAAGTTGAGGAAGAGAACCATATCACTGAGCCACTGGACTCCCCGAACACTCCGCTTAAAGATCCCCTTAATAGTTCATCCACATCAAGCCCTCCTGAGACGACTTCGGAAGATCTGCCCACTACAGAAGATCTGCCCACTACGAAAGAGCTGCCCGCTACGGAAGAAGATGTTTCTCTGACTGCAACTTGCGACAGTCTACTAAATAACAAAATGAACCAAAACCTAGACTCTGTAACAGAAAAATCTCTTGCTGCTCTCTCACCCTTGCCAGAGTCGTCATCTCCCTCATCATGTCCTCCTCCTGCAATACATTATCCAACCCCATCACAGTCCTTCCCTCAGATTAAGATAAAAGAAGAGCCTCAGCACTGCATAGATGAGCTGCCAGTTATGAATCATGCACCTCAGGAAGGCGTGAACTCTTCACCTCAGCCTGCTGCTCCTGATAAAGTGTCTGATAAAACCTCTGAGGAAGTCGACTCGACATACTGCAAGACTTTTGTGTGTAATGTCTGCGAGGAGCCGTTCAACTCCATCAAAGAGCTCAGTGGACATATCACCGAGCACGCTGCAGATTGGCCCTTCAAGTGTGAATTCTGTGTGCAGCTGTTTGGTGAAGCCCCAGCCCTGCTCGCTCACCGTTCAACACTACACGGAGTGGGCAGGATCTTTGTGTGCTCCGTTTGTTCCAAGGAGTTTGCATTTCTCTGTAACCTCCAGCAGCACCAAAAGGATCTGCATCCAAGCGAGACATGTTCACACACCTCTGTAGAGAGTGGCAAGCTTAGGCCACAAAACTACACCGATCCATCCAGAGCCAAAGAGGAAAGCAGTCCCTCTACACCAGCACCAGAGACGACTGATGAAGCTGCTCCACACAGTGACACTGACTTGACAAAAGAAGAGCCTGATGTTAATGGTAATCATGCAGAGGACGGGGCCGAGGACCCCAATGAGGAGCTGTACACTACAATAAAGATCATGGCCTCAGAAGGAGGGAAGCCTAAAGGCCCGGATGTTCGACTTGGCATTAACCAACACTACCCCAGTTATAAACCACCCCCATTTCCTTATCATAGCCGTTCCCATGCAGGCTCTGTGGCCTCGGCGACAAACTTCACCACCCACAACATACCACAAACTTTCAGCACTGCCATACGCTGCACCAAGTGTGGCAACAGCTTTGACAACATGCCCGAACTGCACAAGCACATTTTGGCCTGTGCCACTGCTAGTGATAAGAAGCGTTACACTCCCAAGAAAAACCCCATCCCCCTCAAGCAAATAGTGAAGAGTCCGAACGGAGTCGTGTCGCCCTCAGCAGCCATCGCAGGCCTGAGTCCTTTTCGTAGAATGGGTCAGCCAAAGAGACTTAACTTTAATCAAGATACTGCTAAAACAAAAATGAGTGCCCTCAGTAAGAAGAAAAACCAGCTGGTCCAGAAGGCAATTTCACATAAAAATAAAGCTGCCACTACGGCAAAGAAGGCTATTGTTAAAGTTGAAGAAGAGCAGGCCTCTAACGTTTGCCCTCACTGCAGTCGGGAGTTTACTTATCCTGCAAGCCTCAGCAAACATATGGCAGTCAGCTGTCCCATGAAGCCTGTTGTTAAAAGGGGCAGAAAAAGTCTAGCAGAGGTGAAGAAAGAGCCAATGTCTGTGCTAGATAAAAACATGAATCTTAGAAAGAAAGCTTCGGACTGTGAAATACCGCAGACGGAGCCGGAGCCTAAACCCTTGGGAAAGACCAGAGCTCGTAGCTCTGTTGCAGCAGACCCTGAACCCTCCCAGGCAAGCAAAGGAAAACCTGCTGCTGCGCTGGGCAAACTAAAGAGGCCTGCCTCATTCCCAGTACCAGTTTCTGCTAGGAAGAAATCAAAAAAGAGTCGAGCTCAGTCTCTACCTCCCACCCCGTCTGCCCCGGACACTCCCAGCGACACTGCACAACGGCCAGCCATGAGAATGCAACGTATGGGTAAAGAGGCAGCACCCAAGAGATTAGCAGAGGCCAAATCACCACCACCACCACCACCACCACCACCACCACAACAACAGCTGAAGAAGGAGGAGCGCTTCTCCCTTCGAACGAGGGAGAGAGTAGGTGGTCCAGTCACCAGGAGCTTACAAATGGTCAACGCAGCTCCTTCTGCTGAGGTGAAAGCAGAAGAAACACCAATTCAAGAGCCAAAAGAGACTCAGGTGAGAAGTCGCTGTTTGTTGCGTTGACACTTTTGTTTTGTCTTTACTGGGGCTTGATGGAGTCCAAAATCATTTTATTACAGATATGTCACTGTATATGTCAGCTGATGGGGTGACAATCATTTTGAAGCAATGAACTGCCATGTTTGAGGCAATTTATTCATTATTTTTACTTATTGAAGTGGCTCCGATACATAGTTTGTATACTGACAGTGTTGACAACTTTACATTTTTAACTTTAACTGCAAAATGTCCTGCTCGGTTTATATCTTGGTCACAATTCTTTGATAACTATAGGGACCTTATGAAAATGTTGTTTATCATTGCTGTTTTCAGATTCAATATTTCTTTATGGGCTGAGAACCTTTCTTTTACTTTTTAATATAAATAAAACATTTTAAAAAAACAAAAACTGGAATATCTAACAATAAATAGCCACAGAGCTAAAAGCTAAAAATAATTTTTTTATCTTTTACAAAATTCGTAAATAAATAACAATGTTTTAAATTTGTGTTTTTTCTTTTTGCAACTTTTGATCTACCTGTCCCTCTCCTACACACTCATGAAATGTGCAAAGTGTTTAGTTTCTGCTCTCTAGCTGTGATCTCAACATCTTGTTTCATAAAAGTTCTGTTCACCTGAATTTAAAATTTAAAGAACAAATTATTACTCGTGCCATGTGTTTATAAGATGTTTTTGCTGTGATGGTCTCCAACCGTTTCAGCTTTACACAGCTCTGTGTTGATCCACTGTGTCTTGTGTTACAGGAGGTGCTGATGAAGTGAGTCCTGCGGACACTGTTGAGCTCTTCCTGGGTGCACGGTGCTCACCTCTCAGGCAACACTCTGGACTAATCAAGGCACTGACAGCACTGAGGTCGACCTCAGTGTTGGGCTTATTCACTCAAAGCAAGTGAAGTCTGCTTCTCTCAACTGCCTTTGCTGGATTTAAGGAGGGAACTCTCTTTATCTTCCATCTATCTTATAAACTGAACTGAGCCTCGATTTTAGCCAGCCTTGCAAAAAAAAAGGAAAAAGAAACTGTAAATGACAATGAGTTAATATATACAATACGAGTCATTACTTGACCCAAAACAGTAAAATTAGGGCTCCGTTATGTTGGAAAGCTGATATATTGCAAATGGCAATCATGTATCAGTTAGGGTGTGGGGAACTTGTTTATTCTTTCGTTCTGTATTTTCCCCATTTGGTTGTTTTAGATTTTTGGATGTTTCCAGAGTCTCCTAATGCATGTGCAGAATAGAGTATAAACTAGATTAAGCCAATTTCCATGTCTCTCCCAACAGGCACCTACGTCAGTTTATACATGATTTGCAAAGTATGTTTGATTTAAATTTCTGTAGTCATTATATGTAGAATATATCTTATTGGCATATTTTTGTTTGGGAAACAAATGAAAATGGCAGTTGTTTACTGCAACAATTGGTCCTCAGGAACACTGTATATGTGTGGTAAGTATGTGTATGGTTATAGTTGGATGTGCGGCCTGACAGCTATTCCTTTGGATAAATCTCAAGTATGTCTCATGTTTTTACTTGCCTTCTCATACTCTTTATCTGACGTTGGCAGTTAATTCCAGTTGTGAAATGATGGGAATTGTGTTGTAGTCTCCTTAAAATGTCAGTCTTGAAATTCATTTTTAATATCACTCATTCAGCCCAGTGTTTCTCACAGCACTTTAAAACAAACTGCCAAAATTTCTAGCTGGATCAGTAAGATTGGCTTAATTAACCGTGAATAATGGAATGTATACAGGTCTGTTGCACTTTGCAGACGCTGGTAATTTGCACACAATTGGTGCAAATCATTAATCTAATCTCAAAATCAAAAAATTTCTGCCAACAAATCTCAAAATTTGATGCTCCCGTTAATCAATTTGACAGATAAAAATGACACATGAACCAACTTTTGTATGCCAAATGCATGCTAATGACTCAAATCCTCAAAGAAGATGAATGCAGCCGTGTTCTTTTGTCCGTTATAAGTGGACGTGTGAAAAGTTCATTCATGTGTCGTTTTTTTCTTTCAAGAGCCATGTCACAGTAACGTAACTGAACTTTCCTTTTCCTTTTTAAGGACAAAGTTTTCTTTATTTCTTTGAGTTGATTTATTTGGTAAGTCTGTACCAATGGAAAGCTTCTTATTTTTGAGTTTATATTCTCCAGTGCTCACCCCAATTTCTCACTCTTGACCATATTCAGTTGTACCACAGAGATAGCAGACACACAGGCAGTGCTGAAACGCTTGTAGCATGTTATGGAAAAGTAAATTGAACAATATGATTTGAAGCTAATTTATATTTCCACGAGAAATCTTCAAGTTTGCCTTTCAGCATCAAGATTATGTATTTAAGGATGAACAAAGACAAAAATCCCGAATGACCTCAAGTAAAACATTGCTGTAATTGACATAATAAAAAAAAGTTTTTCAATTTTGTGTAACGCTTTTATTGTTTTTGCTTACGGTGATCGCCAGCTCTGCGGGTATAAACATACAAGTTGAATGGGTGGAAACGGTCGTCTGACATTAAACGAGGTCTAGTTCCACGCATTAAATTTCTGGCCTGTAGAAAAGGAGTTTTGAAGTTGATGATTTAATGTGTTATGCATTTCTACATTATTATACTGTAGTTTACTGGTGGTGTTAAAAGAACATGATTAACTGCACACATGAGTGGCTCTGACTCCTACAGGCTATTTTAGTCACTGAGACCTTTTTTATTTTAATATAATAGATGTCGCTGCCATCGCGGCTGTAATAGAGTTTTCCAGATTACATTTGCTGATTGCCTTCTCCACTTAGTCTGTCAGGGTCCTGCCGGATTATGAGAAAAATAATTTTAGTTTCTTTTTTATGTGAATCCGATAGGTACTACTTCACATAAATCAGATGTTAAGTCGATGCCTTTACTCCGCAGGTCGGCATGCTGCTACTGGGGGGCCATGGCCGTCGTCCGCTTGCTAGTTGCTGCGAGATGTGCATCTATTTTGGGAGCAGTGCACTTGTCAGGGAGGTTGATATGTGAGTCATACAGTACGTTAAAGTCTCACATCTGCTGTGTAGCTTCACTTTATGTAAAGGCAAAAGGCAGCAAATTGTGCAGTAGAAGTTTGTTACTTGCAGATATATTTTCAGAGATACTGTACATAAGGATATAACAATTTTGCACAACTTAATCATGTAAAGGTTTCTGTAAATATGAGCCTGTCTCCCATTTGATTACTTAATCACAGTATTGTAGCTTAAATGTCTTAATTGCTTTATCTTTAAGCCATAAATCGCAGCCGGACTAATGTGCTGTGTTGTGCACACAATTATTATTATACTATTATACCAGTGTGCCCCACTTTCTTTATTTTTATTTTGGATAATAGCAGCAGCACATTTAATGTTTTCAATTACGAGAAAAAGCACAGCAAAACGGCAACCGCATAAAATACATAATAAAAATATTCAAATTACAATAAAATCAAACCTATAAAGCCGCATAACTCATTAAGGTCTAACAACGTAAGAAATAAACTGGACTATAAAAAATACTCAACCCTAATTCTAATCTACTAAGTAATGACATGATGTGGAAAACAAGAAAATTAAGTATTACAAGCAAATAAATAATGAACTCCAGACTTCTTACCAACTCTCAGCTCAAGCTAACTTCTTGCAACTCTCAAGATATATATTTTTTAAATATAGTTTATGCTTGAAATATATCCAAATAAAGTAAAATATGAGAAACCTTGTGAGTTGATTAATATTCATGAGATGCACCCTTGCAGCTTTAAAAATAAACATTTTCCCTTACAAAATAATAAATTATTAATAGAACTGTTTGTTTCTGGAACATCACCCTGTAGTGTTTTATTTACCTGGATGGACTGAAGCGTCTCAAAACCACTGATGGCTCATCCGTTGCCATGAATACCTTTCAAAATCTCATCTGGCATATGTGCATCTGCTGAGATTATTTTTATCTAGACCACATCCATCACACACGCGTACATTAATGAACTATCAGGCCCACCGGACAGACGGTGTGTAACTGAAACGGGCCTCTGGCATTGGGAACAAATTCCGAGATCTGGGACGTCTTGTGGATCTTCACACGAGGTTATCATGTTGATGGATGGGGTTATGAATTAAATCTGTGTGTTGGATGTGATCCACAGGCTGGATCTTTCTTTATTCAGTGGGATGTTGAGACGTGTTTATTTGCCTCAGTGCCATGATGCTATAGTTTATGGCTGGATGTAGTTTATGGGTGTTCAGCTATGTGTGTGGAGGGGTGGGTATTTGCAAGAGTGCTGCACCATAGGGCTGTCGGGGTGAAATATCACCGCACTCTCTCTTGATTGCTGTGTACGGTGCTTCAGCCCTATTCATAAAAATGCAATTCCATGCAGCTCTGTGCCTGGCTTTACGAAATAAACTACGACACACCAGAGAGGCAGATTTAAGATGTAGAAAGCTCAATTACCACACGCAGAAGGTTCAGGACAAGCATCTATTTTTTTTAAATAGACTCAAGCTTTGGGAATGACTGTCATGTCATACAATAATTATGAATCTCAAAATGTTCAGATAAACTGGATGTTATAACTGTAAACTACTAGTTCAGGAAGGAGCCTACTTCTATTACTACACCAGGTTTGAAGAGCAGTGTTTTGTTGTCCTGTTGGTGTTTAGACTTGGTTGCACCTGTAACAACACCCTCCCCACAGTGAGGTCACCAGGACTTGAAGTACACTTGTACTTCACTGCAGCAAGTTGAAAAGCCACGATTGTCAGGGGGGAGTTAAGTTACTCTTTAAGCTAAATCAAACATTAAAAACACAACGGTCTACTGTCATGCTAGCTGCTCTGTACTTAGACGCGGCCGTGTTTTGAGCTAAATGCTAACATCAGTTGCTAACATGCTGATATGCTGGTATAATGTTTACTGTATTCATTTCTCTGTAATTTGATGACGTTGAGACTGTTGTCCCACAGGATGTTTAGCTGTGGTACAATATACTCATTTATTAAGGATTATTTTCATTATCTCTTAATCTGCTGTTGATTCCTAGAGTAATCAATCAATCGTTGTGACATCATATGTCCATCACTTCCTGATGTCTTCAATTTGCTTGTTTTGTGCGACCAACACTCAACTAATATAAAACCGAGCTACTCCTTACGTTAGAGAAGCTGGATCCATGATGAAATGATTTATAAAAATTGCTGCCATTAAATCATCTGTCTCTCAAGTAATGGATTAATCGACTGCTCGTTTTACCTCCAGTGCAAACGCCATTACTCTAGCTGTAAAATATAAACTAGTGTTTTCCTTCTCTTACAACAAAAGAGGTTGAATATAACAGATCTGGATCAAACTGGATCGCTGGTTTGAACTGTACGGTTATGTGTCTTCTAGAGAAAGATAGCCCCCAGTGACGGGAGACGGAGTGGGAGAGAATGACAGTTGCTCATACATAACAATATACAGCCTCCAATAAAAAGCCTCATTCTGCCTCTACTTCCTGTTCAAAGAGAATGTCATTAAAACTGATGAAGACGCAGAGGAGATTTATTCTGTTGGGCATTAGTCTCTCAGACTTGAAAGTGAAGTTGAGAGTCTCCTCGTTGTTTGTGAAATGCCTTCAGTTTGACCTCAGGATTCTGCATTTGTATTCGTGTTTGTATTCAACCACATGCGGTTTGTTTCTGCTTCTGACTTTGTGATTTTGATTGAATTGACTTAACCTGCTCTTAAGCAAACACATTAATGCCACAGTTATATTTGCTTTCATCTTGTCAATGCATGGTTTTTCTTATCTCTTGCCATTATCTTTTCACCTGCAGATCCACCTGCCTATGTCAGCTCACTACTCGAGCCTTCCTCCCAGACCTCACTGTGGCCCATTCAGCGTCCTGCCATTTCCTTTCAAAACAGGAGGATGTGATGCGAGGACGTGAGTGCTGCGGTCAGGTCCCCGATGTGCTCGCCTTGCACAGCAGTGGTGTGAGAGATGGCTTCATGACAATAGGCTTCCTGACAAAGTATTTTCTTTTTGTTTTGTTGTTGCTCTGTAGGAAATCGTCTGTTTAACGTAGGTTTACACGTTGCGGAGAGGTTACACGGTGCAGGGATGGCTTTAATGTGATAATAATATGCCGGAACGTCAGAGTCTTGTCTGTGGAAGAGGTCTCCATGCCAACCGCTGCACAATGGGTACAATATAACTAACTGCACCTCCATGGCCTGGGAGGGTATTTTAAGATCTCGTAACATGTGCTTATTTGATCTCATGTCACTGTTAATCCTTTATTACAACACCTTCATGTGCCTTTTAGCTGAAGTGTGTGGAGGGTATTTTCACACATGCCAGTAAATCTCATTCTTCACTGCTCCACTGTGACTGTTTCACTACATAGCAAAGCAAGCACGAGTTTACAAGAGTTATTTTTCAGTTGAGTATGAGCTAATTTTTGTTTTATACTCAGCAGTTTTCTACAATTCCTTTTCAAGATGAAGCCTCTGGAAACCACCAGCTGTACTAGCCCTACTTTTCCCTTTTTATTCAACCCCTCCACTTTCTCATCCTTCTTTTTTTCTCCTCAGCACTGGGGGAAGATGAAGCGCTCGAGTTTGCTAGAATCTGTTTCCCAGCAGCGGCTTGAGCTTTAAGATAGATCGAGGGGATTTGCATGGGTTGGGGTGGAGAGAGTAAGAGATGTGAGAGAGAGAGAGAGAGAAAGAGAGAGAGATGTTATGCTATGCTGAGGCACAGCAAATGAGGGCTGTAGAGAGGGGAGGTGGGAGAGGGAGGAGAGAAAAGGGGGCATAGTCTCACAGATCAGAAAAAAAACAGTCCCGTCCTGTGCCCAGAGGACAAACGCTGCTGTCTCCTCACACTGAGAGTAAGGGGGGAGGAGAGAGGATTGACTTCTACCTGCCGTAGACGCCACGCTCACCCTTCGCCTCCCCTATTCTTTGCTCTTCCCCTTCAACCCAGCCTGTCTGGAGCCGCAGAGGACTGTCAGCCTGTACAGACGAAGCACAAGATCAGAGTGCTGGCAGAGCAACTGTGCCTACAGCTCTGCTGCCTGCTCTACCACCCTGTATTACTCTCCCTCACACACGCACACCAAAATGCTCTCACAGGCACACAGTCAGAGAACTTTCTCAAACGCGCACACACTTACATGCTGACAAGCAGGCAGGCACACCCCCTCCCATTATCTGTGCGGCGAGCAATTCTGCTCATATTGGTGTGAGCAGCGAGGGGCTGTATTTCACTCCTCAGCAGCAGCAGTAGCAGCAGCAGCAGCAGCAGCAGCAGGACGGACGGGTCCAGAGGAGAGCAGTCGTCACCAGAGATCGCACACCAGCTTCTACAACTGAAGGCAAGCCCCACCCCTCCCCTCTTCTCCCTCTTCTTTTTTCTTTCTTATCCTCTCTCCTCTTTTTCCTTCTTGATGTGACGCAGTGTTGCTGACCTTCCTTCATCCCCCTCCTCTCTCCTCAGCGTGTGCCAGTGGGACAGCCATGGAGGACACCCTCACCTGCAGCTATGCCACCTTCTCCCAGGTGTTTGGACGCCAGGGACAGCTCATGCATGCCAGTGAGTAGACGCAATTACACCTTCTACCTCCTGACAAATCATTAGCCAGCCGCATGTCCCGCATGTCAGCGTAACTGATCTCCACTCTCAGCATTTCTTCCCGATCCCATCCTCAATCTTATTGCCATTTTAATTTAGCTAATGCTGGGAAGGTGCAACATACCTTTCTTTAAGGTACAGATGACAGTATCATATCTTAAATCTCTCTGGGCTGCTGCTGCGACAAAGCATAGAGTTTCTTTGGGGGGAAAAAGAAAAACTGAGTTATTTTTGGGAAGAATGTCAGAGATGTGCGTGCTTATGTAAAGGGCAAGAAGAAATAATCATTTATTTCGGTTGTGGTTGTGGTTGATGTTTCTGTTAGCTCGGCAAGTTGCTGAGAAAAAGGTTGGATACATGAACTTGTGTACTATTTTATATAAAGGAGGCAGCTACAAAGGCATATCTTTGTCAGACATTTTTTGGGTTGAACTTGGGGCTGTGGCTCAGCTTAGCTGGGGGTCGCATTTTGACAAAAGGGGGGCAATTTATGGGGACTTGAATACAGAAGGACAAATGAGAAATAGATGTTATGGATAAGCTGTTGTTTTGTTAACAGGATAGTTTTAAAGGTTTGTGAACAAAGAACATTTCTGCATGTTTCTTTTAGTCTTTTATAAAGTAGCAGTTCTAGATCTATTTTACTGTCAGGTGTAGAACCAGTATGACAGAAATGTATTCGTAATGCAGGTGCACAGTTTTAGTGAGGTTGAGTCTGACAGGCTGAGACACCATCAGAGCTGCTCTCAGAGCTCAGACTGATAGCTGAATTATTGAAAACGGAATCCATCAAGATTTTCAGGGGCGCAGGAACATTGAACACAACCTTGGAGCGCTGCAAATGAAGCATGTTTCAAGCGATATCTTATTATGTAATGCACATGGTCAGAATACATATTTCCCACGGGAGGAAAAAAGAGCGGTGATTGACTTGCTTCCAGAATGAAAGTGTCCACTGCTTCCTCCCTCATCTGGACTGATATCTCTCCTCATAGAGTCGTGCTTTGAGAACTTAGCCAATGCCTTTGATGCCTTTGCTCGGCCATAAATGCAAAGTGATTCTCCACAGTGTTATGATGGATAATGAGGAGAGCCCAGGGCAGACATCAAAATGAAACTGCCTTTAGAGTTGCATCCTATACATTGACTTTGCCACATCAGTTTTCAATTCCAATGTTTCCCTTCATTACCACCTGGAGAGAGCAGTGTCTGTGTGGAGTTTGAAAGCGAATGCCATTCACAACAACCCAAGCCAAGACAGCACTTTGTGTAGCTAATAAGGGAAACACGTCAGTCATTTTCCTGAGATGGAAAATGTATGCTCCTTTACTCGTGTTTGTTAATAAGTGGCTGTTGCAGGATTTCATCTGTTGGGATCTATTTTGCCTGTTTGAGAGGATAAACATGAGATTCCTGCGCAGTGGATTGTTTTCGCCTCCTCTTTGCATTAGAGCAGCCTTTTCATCAATAATGCTGTTTGTTTGTATCTGCGAGCTTAATACTGCGTTGATAAGGACATATTACTGTTGAAGGGTTGCAAGGCCCTAATGGATATTCTGCTTCATACAGGCAGAACGGTGGCAACATCTTTGCTAACTGAGTGGTTTTGAGTGCTGCTGAACTGCTGTGTGTCTCTCTGTTTTGATGTTTTTATTTGCGAGCAGAGAAGGCGACCCTCGCAGGAGTTATGTGCGAATAGTTTGTACACAAACACTGGAAAAGTCAAACGAATGCAGAACCTGCTGACAGTAAGGACTGAGTTCTATGAAGGCTTTTTTACATCAACTGGCCTTGTATTAACCTGCGTGCCTGCCTTCTTCACAGTGCTGCATGTGTGACTCGGTCAGTTTATCTGCAGGGCATCTCCGTATGAAAGGGAGGTAAAACAAGAGGAGGGTGTGGCAGTGTTGAAGATGCGTATCACATCGCATCATGTCTGACAGCTGGGCCAGTCTAAGCCTTCATAACAGAAAGTGTGAAAGAAGTCTACTACGAACAGCCTAAAGAGAAACTACAACTATAAAATACAATATACACTTAGTAGCCACTTTATTAGGTAAACCTAACTAAAACTAATAAGAGTCTTAAACAACAGACATGTAATAAATCCTCCCTTCATGAAGGTTTATAATGTTTAGTTCATTTTGAAGGCTGTTTTGCATTTTACAGTAAAGTCTTTCTATAATTTATTTGTAGGATAAATAACAGAAATACCCGTCACTATTCACTTTTTAAAAAGTATTAATGTTTTCACAGCATAAACTGTGCTTATTAATCCTCCCGCTACCCCCTCAGATTTATCCCCCAGGTTGGGTGGTAACCACTGTTGTATGTTATTTACTAAGGAAGTATAAAAATAAAATAAATGATATTAAGTTTCAATAAAGTGCTGCCAGCCTTCCAGAATCAGTTTCCTCTTATCACATTTCTAAAAACTCTGTATCTGTTGACATTCAGCCCACTGTGTCCATTTGTTTTATCATGAAAGGACACATAAAAGTGTGCTGTGATGTGTATACAATATTCGGCTCATGCAAATTCTGTTTGATTGGGCCACAATGAACGAGTTAGCTGTCAGAATGGATGCACAAGCAAGAGGAGCAAATCTAACAGATATGCAAATCCCAATTCCAGTTTGGCTGCTGTTGTGTTTTGATGTATTGAGCTGGAATTTGGTTGTATTCTAAAGTAACTGACATTGTTTTGCACAAAAAAGCAATCTTTGTGAGAAAGTGTTATGAGTTATGATGAAAAGAACAAGAGCTGTGTGTACACAAACGCAGCAGCATCTCAAAATTATCGATGTGTTCCATAATTTGCAGCCGTTCAAAGATAAAATGTCCTCTTCCCTCTGTGCAGAGAGATCTAAGTGCTTAGGCTTATGCTTACATTAAGCAAAACTATAGCAAGAGTGTCCTCCTGTCCAAACAGCATTTTCTTTTTCATTTGTGGATCTGTGCCACAACTATTATTTTGCCTCGGGCGAAAGGCAAGTGAAACCGCTGTTTCTGGGAACGGCATGTATTATTCACTACATCTTTACTTTCTTTGTGTTGCCTCCTCACTGCTGGTGGAATTCCCTCCTCTTTATCTTTGCTTTTAGTTTTATCAACATTTTGTCTTACCTCTCGCCCTTGTACCGATTGTGGCGACAAAATGTTCAGAATGTTTAACAGCTACATGAAAAAAAAGCCTCATTTGTACTATTACTGCGTTTGCACAAATTCCTGCATGCGTAGGCTCGGCTCCTTCTTGTCCAAAGGACCAACGCCCTGACAGCGCAGCGCTTTCGGTCACCTTTCTGCTCCACTGGACCACAGTGATGTGACGATCGGGTACAGTGTAAGGTTGTCCGCCGTGTAGTCCTGGAGGTCCACCGAGGCCTATAACTCTGAATATCTTCATTCTCACTCTTGTGTCTCTGCTCAGGGAGGTCAAGGTGCTGGCTTTTGGCCAATGTTCTTGTCCCTATTAGTCTTCTGAGCTGCCAAGCCATAGGACCTAATAGTAATATAATTCAGAGAGAGGAAGGCTCTTTAAAGTGCTCCTTTAATTGAGTATTTTTTATAGAGCAGGTGTGTACTGAATCTAATCCCATTAGAGCTAACAACATTTTACCAGATATAATAAACTTCCCTTGTCCAATCAAATATCTCAAATATTCAAATAATATCCGTGACCACTGCTGAATTGGCCTCGTACATGTACATGCCTCACATTGGTTTATAAATGCTTACTAACATTATTGATCCTGGTCCCTGGGTGTCTCCAGCAGCACTGGAAATCACTCCATCAGAGTAGATCCAGGCCTAATTTAGATCTGCCTCTGTCTTCTAATCCCCATATTGGATTAAAGAACCCCAGTAGAGCTGAGAATGGCGGACTTCACCTGACTGTCAGTCAGTACAATCCGACTCACAGCGACGGCCTCGGGCCAGTCAGTCACATTCCTTCATTCTACATAAGATGCTGTAAATATCTGCTTACAGTTAAAGGTATATTACATGCTGGTGAAATAAATATACAAGCTGTGTTTATTGTGTAGCAGCGTGTTACATTTGATTGAGTTATAATTACATGCATTTAGTTGCATACACTCCTCTAGTTCTTCATGGCAGGGGATCAGATGTATCTTAATTAGCACACTTTCCCGATAAAATGTTGTGAGTTCACCGACTGCATTAGTTTGGTGTTTGCTCTTCGACAGGAGAACAACGTCTTCTCCTTGACTGACACAAGTCTCCTCCCTGACTGTAGATACTGTATTGAGCATATGTTGAGCTTCATGAACTCCTGTGCAGTTCCTCACAGCATGACAAGAAGACAGGTAGAGGAGTGTGATGCAACATGTGCCGCACGATGGAGCTCCTAACAGACTCTGACTGTCGGTTTTATGGCATGGGAAATCCAACACAGTGAGGAAGGAAGCAACCCTCAAGAATGGACTGCTACCACATCCTTTCTTTCTGACGCATGTTTTATATTCTTGCATCTTATAATTAGTGTTTCAATTTTCTAAAATAAACAGCACACACGGAGTGAGTCTTAAAACATTAGGTCATGGGGACTCACCTATTATTCTTATTATTATTCTTATTATTCTTATTATTCTTATTATTCTTATTATTCTTATTCTTATTATTCTTATTATTCTTATTATTCTTATTATTCTTCTTCTTCTTATTATTATTATTATTATTCTTATTATTCTTATTATTATTTTGCACTCATACACACTGTATAACAAACCAATAGTGTGGTGTGGAGCCCTTGTGCTACAGCCATGCTAGCTTCTCTGTGAGGCTCTACTCACACAGTGGTGCTTTGAGTTAAATGCTAACATCAGCGTGCTAAAAGACAAAGGCATCCAATGACAACCACAACATGCAGATGTTTAGGGGGTACAGTGGTGGAAGAAGCATTTAGATATTTTACTTAAGTAAAAGTAGTAATACCACAGTGTAAAAATACTCTGTTACAAGTACAAGTCCTGTATCACTTAAATAAAAGCATCAAAATATTCTTAAAGTACTAAAAGTAAAAGTACTCATTATGCAGAATGGCCCATTTCAGAACAATATATATTATATTTTTGGATTATAATTATTGCATTACGCACTAATGTGTCACTTTAATGGAGCAGCTGGTAAAAGAGGAGCTTATTTATTTGACCATTTAACTACTGTATGTACTGGCGAGTAGACTGTGAACTTCACTAATTGATAAATAAAGTAAAAAGTAGAATATTTCTCTATATCTGTATAAGTATGAAGTAGCATATCTTAAGTAAATTACAAGAACTTGAAATTGTGCTTTATTACACTACTTTACTAAATGTACTTAACTCATGTGAGTGGGTATAATGTTTACCTAGTTTCCCTATTTTAGTTGAATGTGTTGTCATGCTAACATTTGCTGATTAGCACTAAACCCTGAGAGCTGAGGCTGAGGGGAATGATATTAGTTTAGCATATGGACCGAATGTCATGACAATCCATCCAGCAGTTGTTGAGATATTTCAGTCTGGACCAAAGTGGTGGACCGACCGACTTACTTGACATCTGACAAAGATTCTTTGATTATACAAATATATAGTATATAAATGATAGTGTGCTCTGTACCGTGACAGGGAGAAGTGGCTGTTCCTGGCTTCACAAAGCAGAAGGTGAAGATGGTCAACCTGGCTGCTGTTAAGAGAGGGAATGTGAAGTTACAAAAAGGTGATGGGATAGAAAGTGAAGAAAATATTATTTGACAAACCAATCTCTCAACAAGGTCCATTAAGCTTTATGACATTATTTATTTGGTCAACTACTGCCTCCAAGACGAAGAATGAACTTTCAATTTCACCATACTGTGTTTATTTATGTTATATTTATATATTTCTGAACAACATAATGCTTCATTTCGACCTGACGGTTCCTGCACCCCTCCCTGCTCCAAAAAAGGCAATTTGTTGCTGCAGCACACCACCAAGCTCAAAGTGTTTTATTGTGTCTCCTGGATTTATTGAAGACGAAGTGCTTTACTATTTCTCAGGCATTTCATACGTTGCTGCATTGTTTCAAAGGATCGTAGTAATTTCTCACACTTTGAACTGTTGTGCCTCCTGTTTCTCTTAATCTCCCTCTCTTTCTTTCTCCAGCTCTCTCTCACACACACAAACTCTTTGAAAATAAGGTTATTTTTAAGTGGATGCGCATAAGCTGAATACTGTGCCCTCTGCGAACACATCTCCCGGATTCAATAGTCACTCATCTTCACCACTTTAAACTACAACTAAATTTGTCACTGCTCGATCTGCTGTGTACACTGAGCTGCCGGCAGAGTTTTAAAGGTACAAACAACAGCAGCTTTTCCAGTGGGGCTAATCCTGCTCATCTTGGCATCTGTTTGCTTACGAGTGTGTATCTGTGGGGTTTGTGTAACTGTGTGAATGTGTGGTGTAAAAAAAACACTTTCTTATCTTAAATTAGGGGCAGAACAGAAAAACCAAACAGTCTCTGACCCGATGAAAGATGTTTTTAATGAATTCAAACACCTTGAGAGCAGCTTCCAGTGTGCCGTTCACGTCCCTGCCGTGTTTCCTGCGTCATTGAACTCTCTGCCTGAGTGTTTGCTGACTCCGCAAAGCTGCCTCACCGAGCCCAGTACTGCTGGCCTCTTTTTCCCTCTCTGCCTGCTACAAACCCCTTAGTTACACTGCTCAGCCCTCTGCAGACACACGCTGAGCTGTTTCCCAAAACACCAGTGTTCATCTTCTACAATACGCCACAGCGCAGACAGAGAGAGCAGGAGGAGGAGGAGGAGGAGAGGGAGGCTGGGACAAGATAACGGTCGGCTCACAAATTGAAAACTTACAAAGAACTTACATCCATAGAAAATACATTTTAAAGTCTTATCTGCAAAACTGTCACCTTACTGCAGCTAGCATAAGGTTCCTGAGCTGAAAAATGTTAAAGCTTTCTGAAACAGCTCAGCATGATTGTAAATAATATACTTTTCCATCAGACATCCCTCTTCTCAACCCTCACCGCACTACAGCACTGTGATGCAGAAAGCAATCCTAAGGACAATCTGCTGTGCTCTGAGTCTGTATAAATTTGCATCAGTAGTTAGTGCGGGCGCTCCTGTGGTGATGAAATATAGGCTATTCTCCCGGGTGCTTCTCCTTAACATGCAGGGCACGGCGTGCACGGATGCGAGTGACAGTGCACACTGTGTGCGCGTCAGAGTTACAATGAGGGAACGAGACTTCAGTTGGATTGACTGCCTGCGTGTGACCAGAAAATACTAACAACTATGGAAGCCTTTATTTTTAGTTCAAGTGGGAACCATACATTAAATTAAATAGAAATTAAAATAGAAATGTAGAAAAAGATTAGTTGTATAAATTACAGCTTAGAAAGAGCATCACATGTGTTGCTACATAAAGTTCAGTGAGGTTTCGACAGTGTAAAAACTAATGAGCAGAGCTACGTTAGAAGCTACGCACTATAAATCAGATGCTTGCAAGTTAAGAAGCTTGACTGCATGTGCTGCCAATTTATACCGCAAAGGGAGGCATACACATAATACCAAGAGTTTCTTAAGATGTGTACAGAGTGTGCATGTCAGAGAGGAGCTGAATTTCATTCCTGCTGCTAGATCACAAGGGCATTGAATCAAGCTGAGCGTGTGATAAACGACTCTTCCTAAGAAAAGGCTCATTGTGAATCACACTGAGGAGACTCCATCACTCTGTAGGAATGAGTGTACAAGTTGTGCAATGAGTGTGTGTACGTCTGTCTTGATGTCCATGCGTGTGAACCAAACAGCCAATAACCACAGCGTTATCAGGCTCAATGCCTGCTTTGTACTTATGCCCCTTGGTAATACGTCTTAATGCGGGTGTAGAGTCACTAGTTTGTCATATTACATTACATTAGCTGCTAGTTTTGTTGGAGGATTTGTTACTGACACCAAACTCACCAGAGCCAATACCTCCCTGAGATCCAATGTCAAACACTTAATGCTCTTATAAATGTCTCGGGTGAATTCTACATAAGTCTGCAGCGCTGTGAGGATGACTCTTTAAGCTTGTTGAATCCCTCTCGCTTCCATCTTAGACTGATGCAAAGCATTCAGAATCACTGGTGTGAATGACAGACCATTTTCATTATAACCTCTTAATGCTTAGCAGCACCTGTTGGGCACAGCATCACTGCTCCACAGTCTTTACCTTTGCCCTTTAAGCCACCAGAATACAACTGCAGGATGAACACATCCTCCTCTTACCAATTTAAACACACGCTCAAGTGAAAGAAACAGATGCCTCCCTCATTAACTGACTAATTTGACTTTTCTTTAATATTATGCTAACAAAGCCACTATACACATGCCTTACTGAAAAAAAAGCAAGATATTGTCAGTGGAGTAAGGTTTTACATGTTGGGGTAGAAAAAATAATGTAAACATTGCATGGAAATCTTCAAGTAATTAGGCATGGCAGTTGGCATCATGCAAGTGAGTTTTTAGAAGCTACATAACTAACCAAGCTTCATCGGTTTCCAAATGACCTGTGCATCAGTAATAATACAAGTTCATGCTTATTCCTACTGTTCATTTTTCTTTTACCTTTCCCACTTTCAACTCTTTCATCTGACTGAAGTCGTTCACACTTTTCAAAACCTCTGGGAGCCAATCAGCTCGTTGCCATCAGACTTTAAAATCTGTCATTTCAGTTTACAATTAACGTGAAACATCTCCATTCCTCAGACTGACAACATGACAACATAACAAGAAAGAGAAAACATAATATTGTAACTTTAGGTGAATTTAGCTGAAGTCAACAGAGAAACTATATCAAATAAAATGATTAGAGACGCAACTAATGATCCTTTTTTATTGTATTAATCTGCTATTTATTTCCTCAATTAATTGTGCTGTAAATCAGGTCCATAAAATGCCAGAAAATTGTGAAAAATGGGAATCATTATTGTCTTCAAATATCTTTTCTTTGTCGACCAACTGTCCAAAACCCGAAGATACAGAAAAATGAATGAAACGTAAAATAACTGCCCTTTATAGCAAAGCATGCTCAATGGATTGAGTTAGTGCAATGTTGCAGTCTTTGCTCATTAATGTTTGATGGTATTTTGTCTACCCTCTCATGTGTGAGTAGTACTGAACATGTGGACAGAGCTGAGATCAGAGACCTTGAACACAGACTATACATCAGAGAGGCCAGTTCACAACCGCATCCAACCGGCAATTATGTGAAGTGGTTTTTGCATCACAACTCTGATGTCATCTTGGTCTGTCCTCCACAGACGTGTACTCGGAGAGACACGCTCGCCATCATTAAACAGAGCTTTCTCTCCTCTCTCTCTCCTCTGGAAAGATCTCACGAAATATGGCGGCAACAGTTTATTCCACACAGTAATGTCTAACTTGCTAATATGTGGACTTGATGCGCCTTTGAACTCGCAGAGTTTGTTTACCTGCACAGAAACGTGGTAATGAATGATAGTGGTAATACCTGCAGCCTGAACTCAGAGTGGCTCATCTACTATTAGGAACCGGCTCCCAATATGAAAGTTGAGCATCAAAGTGGCTGATAATGATAATGGATTCAGAACTGTCACCCCATGTTAGTGCAGATTTAAAGTTCAGCTATTTAATCCCCATCTGTCTCATTTGAAGTTTGTGAGTTGCGTGCTACCTGTCGTTGTGCTCTGGTACAAAGATACGCTGCGGCTCTGACCCACTTTCATCCGTCCTGAAACGGATACAGACACTTGCTCGCAAACAGACCTAATTGGCTGCAGTCTTGTCACCAGTGCCAGCTTGTTGCCCCGGCTCTCGAAAGGCACTCCTGCGTGCAGCCTCTGGATTTTGAAATGTCATGTTTGAGCTCACACAGGTCTGCTCTAACAAGCTGTGTTTCCCCCGACTCTTTGAGAAGACTAGAGGACTGTTACTTCCCCTCCTAATCTAAGCTGATGCAGAGATTTCGTCTCTGCTCTCTGCCAGTTGCATCTTCAAAGTTTCTCCTTAAGCTCATTTTCATGCTTCGTGGTTGCTGCTGACAGCTACAGAATTAACGATGGACCTTTTGCTTTCCTGGGTCCAGTTGTGTTTTATATTCCATATTCCTGTGAATAAGCAGCTAAATGTAACATTGTAATGAGGTATTTGCAGCACAGCTTCAACAGACCAGCAGTATTTTGTTTAGCTATCTGCTGGTTCAGACTTATTGTATAAGTGGAGACGGTATCAGTCTCTCTCTGTCTCAGTAGTCTCTCTGTCACTGATGCTATATTCCCCAATGAGACGTGTTTTACACCTGTTCTTCTCAAAGTGATTTTGGGAAACGTTAAACTGATGAAGGAGTAGATGAGACAGTTTGCAGTAAAGTGGCTACACCAATGAAATAGATTAAAACACGGTGACTCCTAAAGTGCACCAACAAAGTATTACGTAAAAAGACCCCGTCTGTTAAAGTTAAAGTTATTATGCTGTTATAAAATACCTTTAACCCCGAGAATCAATTTAAATCATTCTAACAGTCCGTCTCCTGACCCCTGACCTTGTTGTAAAAGCAGACGGTTACTTGCCACACACACCATTATACCTGATATAGAGGAGAGCAGCTCCTTATCTGTAAATTAATTAGCTGTGTGTGTGGGTGGAGGAATTTCAGTGAGAGCCACAATCCTCTCCGAGTGGTTTCATTAGGTGTTGAAGAGAGAGGCCTCAGGCAGATTATCAAAGGGCCATCTGAGGCTTTTATGTTCAGCCGATGGTTCAGCTTCTCCCCCTGAGATTTGTTTTTCTAAAGTCTTTGACTCGAAGGAAGAAAGAGAAACTCTGATCGCTTTGCGCTGATCTCTTGTACTTCTCACTAGGTGGCACACTGATCAAAGTTAGAGGAGGGCACTTAAACCCTGGCTTTCTCTGGACTGTGAAAGACCACATTTTAATTATACATCACAATACATTTTGGGGAGATAAGAATTGTTATTGTTATTCTTTGGAGATAATTACATTTTTATTGTTAAAAGTAGCAATTTGTGGAGTTGTTCTATACATGAAAGTTTAATATAGGAGTGAAACATTAGCTATAATGAATTATTTAACACAATGTGCCTTTTAAATGTGCGGTGATTCACTTCTCTGAGATAACTGACCCCACTTAGTGGAGGCAGTGGCAGATGTTTTAAAGGAGTTGATGTTTTTACCCGTCTTTTTCACTGCTTCACTTCGCAGCTGTTCAGGCCACAGTCGTTGAGACATCTGAGCGAAGTACATTTTGGTTTCATGCGGTTGCAGCATGTATCGAAGCTACCAGGTGGTGGCAATGTTGCTGTGGGCAGAATGAAATCCCTCCTGCAGTGTTTGTCTCCACACTGGAGCTTCATGCTCGGATGCAGAGCGAGCAGGAGTGAGATGCAGCTCTCTCCATCCCAAAGGGTCCTAAAGGGATTTACCTCAGATGACTGTTTCTTGAACAGGTCAAAGGGAAACTTGCATATCAGAGATTGTGCAAAGATACGTTAAAAGATAATGTGGCGGACTGAAACCTTCAGGATTAATGACTTGAGAGAAGTGTTTGATCTGTTAGCTAGAAGCTGATATTTTCAGATATGCAAATCACAAATTGCATCATAATATAAAGATTTCCTTATAAACTGGAGTTGAGAGGTACATATGTGGCAGTTTGCAGGGCAGTGAGGGTCTAAAGAAATATGCTATTGAGTTGCATTATGGGAAATGTAGTCAGTGTCCGACCTCATGACTGCTCTTGTGGCTGAATGGGAGTAAAATCTCTGCAATAAGGTTACAAACTCATGAAGGAAACTTTCACAGAATTGTGACGGCTGTTTTAGAAGCAGATTAATGAAGTTTCGATAAGAGATGCTCAACAATCATATACTGTATGGGTGTGATTTCAGGTGAGAGGAGCTTTAAATTCTGTTTCATTCATCTGCTTTTGTTCATTGCCAACAAGCTACTGACAGTAATCTTAACAACCCACATTTTGCACTTAAATGATCAAAGGCGTTCCCTTGAGTTGTTTTAATTCACTTGTAGTCTCTCTTTGAGATGATTAGTATGCTCTTGCATTGTAAGATCACAATAAATGTGTGTTTATACGTTAACAGACTTGAGACTTGTCTGACAAAAACTGTTTTGGGATGTAAGACAAAATGTGAGGATCTGCAACTGCAGCTCTCTTTCCATTTAACATTGTGATTTGGCGTCTCTTGGTGAAATTGCGGTGCAGAGAATCTGCAGGGAGAGTAAAAACCTTTCCTGCCCTGCAGGCCTCATTGTGAAGATGTATCCCTTTGCAGCGCCCTCAGTGTCTTTACTTTCTTACCATTAACAGCTTTCACTTGTCCATAAACTGAAAAGCAGACACGAAAATAAAAAACCTGTTTGAGGGCAAATTAGCTAATTTACTTTAGCAGCTGTACCCTGAGCCTAAAAAGGGGGTAAATCCACACACTCTTCCAAATACTCTAGTATTAAATACTTCCTGGCTTGAGACAGTGTTACAAACTGTTTTCAAAAATGAATGAAGTTTTTTTTTAATTCAATTCGATTTACTATCCTCGGCAGAACCTACTGAACACACACATGTATGCAGTATATTTTAGTATGATTGGGGCAACCTTTCTAAAAATATATTGTATTTAATATTTAGTAATATCTATAAAACATCTGGACGTAGGAGCCATATGTACAGAAACATGGCTTATATGTCTTTAGTATGCATAATTAAACATGGATACAGGTCACTTGTATTCAGATCATGATGCATGTGTCCTGTCAATTCAAACAGATTTGAATATTGCACATTTTGAGGTATTTCAGAATAATTGTGTCGAGTCAGCTGAATTTCCATGTATATGTTTTTTAGTCCATGTATATGTTTTTTTAGTCCATGTATATGTTTTTTAGTCATGCTAGTGGTTGTTTGTTGGTCTGTCCACGACTTTGGTTCAGTCAGAAATATCTCAACAACTGTTAGATAGATTGCAATGACGATACGTTTAAACAGTGATTGTCCCCAGATGATAAATTGTAATGAATATTTGGACTTTTCCTCTAGCGACACTATGAGGTTTACATTGTGGGTTTAGAGTGCAATGTGTCAACAACTATGGGATAGATTAACATTACATTTGGTGCAGACATTCATAGGCTGTGTTCCATATTGCATACTTTTCTTTCATTATTTACTTTTAGCACGTGCTGCAGCTGCGATACACAGAACGTAGGCCTACTGCTGCACGCAGTATGCATGCAATTGGGACTGCTTTGTAATAAAATTGTGCCTTGAACTTTGACCCTCCTGCTCATGTATCCGCTGTGCAGAGGATTGTAGGTCAGAATAGCCAGAGAAGCGTGCCGGCTTGCATAATGCAGAATGTAACCAGGATATCCTGGTTCTTTTTTGCATACTGCATTTGAGATACTACATATTGGGACAGAGTAAATCTTTTTCTTTTGTACTAAATAGTGTGGCAGTATGGGTGTTGGTACGCACCCATAGTAAACATTACAGCTGATAGAAATCTGCACGTTAACATCGTCATTGTAAGCATGTTACCATGCATTACGTGTAAAGCACTGCTGAACGTCTCACAAAGCTGATAGCGTGGCTGTAGACTCTTAGTCTTGCTACAGTATTAGATTTTATTCCAGTTAAAATGTAGACTTTCTGATGTTATTACTGTATTAGAGACAAATGTAAAGTCTACTAATAGACTGGGCAGTTGACCTATTAGTAACATAAAAGCAATCAAAAGTGTATTGTACATAAAACTGTATTCTGCTCGATTACATGCAGTAAAGCAGGATACAACATACGCACAATAGGCCTGTGTGCTATTTCTCTCTGTCACTGTCTGAATTGAGTTAAGTGTCTGGATGCAGATCTGATCTGATCAGATACAATTTAGTATCTCCACAAGCCAAAACATGCCAATTGTGTTGTGTTGAAACTGTGGAAATGAGAAAGAAACAGGGACTTGAGGGATCCTCTCGCTCGCTGGGGGCTGAGAAGAGACGCCTGGCAGTCTGCCTCAGATCCTGCCTGCCTGATTGTTTTGGGCAGATTCTGAGATTTCTCAGATCTTCAGTTCTGGGGGCAAACAACGACACAAAGAAACCCAGAATCCATGTTGTTTGTTTTCCACAGAGGTCAATCTCTCTAAATCCACTGTCACAATTATGCACTCCCATTTTCACATATTCCCAGTTTTGCTCATAAAGGCAGACAAAGCTCTGCACACACAAACGCTTCCATCTGCTTTGCATCAGAAATGAGTGGACACTAGCCAGAGGGAAAGGATTAAATGCATTTTGAGGAAGTGTGGAAGCGTGTCATTGGAGTGAAATGTCAAGTACACCAGACATAAAGATAAGAAAAGATTTGTAGAACATGCTGTAACATGCGTGCAATGCACAGTATATAGAAGTATTCCTTTGGGGAAAAGTGTCCAATTTCTCTGTGGAATTGCAATGCGCCGACCATGAATTGGACCCTGCTACAGATAGTGATGCGGAACAATGAGCCAAACGGCAAAATTGCAGGCTTGTGTTGCTGCTGTCGGATATGGAGAGAGATTCAGTTATTTCTATGCAAGGCAAACTTTGCTAAGCTATAAGTGATCTGTCCAAACCTCCGTGTTTGAACAAACTTGCGGTTAGCTTTCCAGTGGCGTTTTCAAAAGCCTCAAAAGGAACATTCGCTGTGGTGTTACACCCCTGGTTTAGGTTCAATAAAAGCTTCTGTCCCTCAACAAGACTGTGTTGTGTATTTATCTGGCATCGGTGTAATTGAAATGTAGCCGCACTCTCTCTCTCTCTCTCTCTCTCTCTCTCTCTCTCTCTCTCTCTCTCTCTCTCTCTCTCGGGATTGCCTCAGATTCTCACAGACTCCCTCATCCTTTCATCCGACTCTGGGTCTTTCGGGCTCGAAGTGTGAAGTTCTTGGAGCTTCCTCAAATTGCTTTGGCAGAGGCGTGTTGGCTACTATGACTCTGAGGCTGTAACAGGCGGTCCCCGAAGCGAGCAGAAGCAAGAGAGTCATTTTAATATTTTTCTCATCACACTTCCTGGTAGGACAGCTGACTGAGCTCATTTAAATATACTTTACTGTATTCCACCACATCGGCATCAGACAAATAAACCCTCCCTTGTTCATATTTTGTGAGATTTTTGCAAATGAGCAACGATGATATACAGAAACTGAAACAGATATTTTTCCCGGAGGAGGTATTGTATTTTATGAGTGAGCTGTTTTTTTTCATATGCACATTATATTCTCTTTTCACAAGGACTATGCAGCCTGACAAACCCCCAACATGCCTCATTAGAGTTCATTGTTGATGTTGTTTTGCTCCTCTGGGTGAAGATTGTAATGAGCTGTCCACATCTCACAGTCATCAGCAGCACTGGGCCACCTGTGTGGGAGGGAGCGTCACAAAAAACACAATATCCCTCTGATTTAAATTATTGTACATTTTATATAAGAAATTCACATGTTAAGAAAAATTAAAAATAAGATCTTTTATGTGCACATCTTCTTTTTTTAAACGCTCCAAAATAAAGGATTTAATCATAAAATAAATGAAGGACTGTGATAGAGACCTTTTATACAATCTGTCTAATGTCTATTCATCTGTGAATACACTGAGGATTCTTTATGTTTTTATACTAACATGACTTTATTAAAATGTCATGTAGAGACAATCTCAGAAAACCATGTGAAAGTGCTGATGTGGGGCTTTTTTTTTTTTAGACAAAGCGTAATAATATTTTATTTTATATTTACTTTTAATGAAAAAGTCTCAAAAAATTAGTTGGAATAAAATCTATTTAAATGTAAATATACCATATTATAGTTTTATTTCTTACATGTTTCTGCTGTATTCCTTTGTGAAAATAGTCAAACAATATTCTTTTCACTTAAGATTTGTAGACTTTTATAGGCGCCGCTGTCATTTTTCTTGTATTTTGGGTTGCTGGCAGCGTGATACTTTGTCAGATTGAAAAAAATAATAAGTCAGACTTGTAGCCGAGTTTGTGTGTGACACCATGCATATACGGTAAGGACAGATAACATGGGCTTAACAAAGACAAAAATGCAAACAATTAACCAAAATGAACCTGGACTGCAGAGGGTTAATGGAAATAGTTATTTCTCAACAATTCATGATTTTCTAATTATTCCTCCCCTGATATCGTCTCTGTATTATTAAAATGTTCCAGGTCACAAACGGTCAGCTTCACCCGGCCATTTTGAATACTTGTATGTTTTCCTCACTTACATATTCTCAGCAGAGGATCGTCTCCCTGCTGGTGCCTCGTCTGGCTCGTCCAACCAGAAAAATATTAATAAACGTGCAGGTGGTGGTTGTAGACAGATGCAGATTTACCTTTATGGCTGAAAAGCTGTCAAACGTTGATTGGCCATGTCAACAGCCTGGAGTTTCAGCATTTGTTGTAATTTCACGAGTGAGAAGCAATTAATTATTACAAATGGTTCAACAAATTGAGCATCACGTCGTCTCTCTGGTGCTTTATGTCTTTGGCTGGGAGCTGTGGCATTTTGATGGCGGTATATGTTGACACATTCAGGGTATTCAAAGTTACCTTGCTTTTATAGAAAGCCACCTGCCTTCTCCATCATGTATCACAGTGTGTGACAGAATGCATTCAATAAAGATGGAAAGTGGAGAAGAAGGCGTGTCTGTTCTCAGAGTTTGACAGCATGTCATTTTCAGCAGCAGCGTGCCATTACCTGTGTTTGGTCATCTTTGGGGCAGAGAGGTACACCTTGTAAATATTGAATGTGAAATTAGATTCCAATCGTCGACCTTCTGTCGTAAACATTTTATTTCCCCCCCCTCCACCCACTCTGCCCTGATTTGATGTATGCCGCGCTGCCTGCGGGGCCGCCGTGTGCTCGTAAACATGCCTCTTTTTGCATGCCCCTGCAGTTCAAGAGAGGTGCTGGAAGGTGTGGCCATAAATCTTTGATCACTCTGCTGAAAAGCCGACCTTGACTGTTGTCAGTGAGTCACGTTGCCTCAGTCGCTCTGTCACTCTCACCCCAAATTGACCTCTTAGCCTCTTAGGTGTCTGTGTGAGAGAGAGAGTGATGCTTCACTTGGAGCAAGTGACTGATGTTGACACAGTTGGTCCAATGAATCAACAATGATTTTGATAACTGATTAATTTAGTAAATGACCATGCAAACACTGATTTTGGTTTCTAAAACGGGAGGACTTGCTTGTCATCATCACTTGAATGTACTTGGGGGTTTGACTGTTGGTCAACATACAGTTCCTTTTGTTTCCCCTTTAGTAGTTTTAATGTTGGAAAAATTTTTTAGTCCACACTCTCTGACTGGCGCTATATATTCTCTGTCTGCTTGTTCCAAAGCTTGATTGTAGCTTTATGATGTTTACACGGAGAGAAATATTCAAACCCAGAGCTCCAGATTTTCATGGCTGCACCGTTCCATCAAAAACATTGTGCATGTCTTGTCTTGTGCACGATTTTATACACATCTCTCCGAAATTCAAGCTGCCATATTTGGTATCTTTGGAAACTTGGCACACACTCTATCGTTGGAACATTACCACCAGTTGAATGTGAGTGTTTTAATCCATATCTTTGTCCTTGATATCATTTATTTGACTCTTATGTTGGTGGCAATGTTGTTTTTTTATCATGTTACTGCATCTGTTACACTTTCTGTCTGTAAGCAGGGCCCCTCTGAAATAGTGAGCAAGCTCTCAGTGAGTTTACCATGTATAAATGAAGGTTTCTATCAATCAATCACAAACTTGTAATTGTTGATCTCAACTAGAATTTAAGACAAACGTCTGTGTTTGGCTTCATGTGAGTTGCGTAGTTATTACTGCAACAGGCCGCTGCTTGTTTTTTTCTTGAGAATCCACCAAATAATTGGTCCTGTAAATAACTGAAAGCTGCAGCATGATCTGTATGCTGGTTATATGTTTCTACGTCTGCTGGGCCGCTCTGGCAAAATGCTCTTCTATCACCCTGCTGGCTTGTTTTGAGCTTCAGTGGAAGTATTGATCGCCTGCAGGCTGTGACCAAAGAGAGACTTCTAAGCAAACTCTGGGCAAGCTCGAAGAAACAAAGACATTTCTGAGCCCCACATTGTGTTGATGTAGCCTCTGACTGAACAAACCCAACACAATAGGCTTTATTACTGGGACTGTCTCCATAACAAAATGGATTATATAGTGCATGAGTGTGAGTGTCTGTGTCTTGGTAATGGATTTAGCCTAATGAAGCCCAATGTCCAAAAGAGGGATTATTCTTAGAGGAGAACAATGGAGGCAGCTCCACTGTGGCCGTGGATGAAGGAAGTCCCACTAGAGAGAGAGGGGAAACAAACTTCTCCGCCTATATGGCAGTAGAGAAAAAGAGTAGATCGACTGTCATGGATGAATTTCTGAGTCTACGCATGTGTTTTCATTTGGTTTTACAACTCTCCTTCTCCTGCTCCTCTGTTGCAGCCGTCCAGTCTCTCAACAGCCTGAATGACCAGATTGCTCAGTTCATGGTGACCCGACCTTGTAGCCTGGCTCACGAGGACGAGGCCTTCATGCCGGGAGAGAGGGACACCTTGAGGAAGTCCATGACTCTGATGAGACACCTGCTCGTGGATGCTCAGGTACAGCCTCTGCCCTCTTGAGGTTTTAGAAATAAATCCTTCTGCCTTGCTCAGTGTAGTCTGGTCTAAAGTTACTAGCTCAACCTTTTAACTTGCATGAATGAATATGTATTATTATGTCACACATACAAGTATGCCCATTAAACAACCATTCCTATTATTGACCGTCTGAACACCAGCATGTTTCACCATTTTTATCTTTGGTCTTAAATCATCATAATGTGCAGAGTACAAAAGAAAATGTGAGTAAGAAGTTGATATATGTCACTATTTAAACGTAGTTCCCATAGTTCAATGATTGGTTCATTGAGCAGAAAAAATAAGTAAATATAATGTATATCTTCAAAAGCTTAGTTTCTTGTTAAGTTATAACAATATATCAACACATTTTATTTATACATAGAAAATGTTTCAAATTCTAAACATGTATTCAATTTAACAAGAAATATTGTTAAATAATCAAAATAAATGAACAAATGTTTCCGTAGTTCTTCAGAATTTCATTTTGGCTTTGAAGCACAAGTAAAGCTTTCATGTTGGGGAATAACATTTACAGAAAGCAGACTTGAGCTTTCTGTAAACATTACCTTATTGAATAAAACCTGGCAAATCCAAATCATTTTATAATTATAAAAACTTTACTTTTGTTGTACGGTCAAAACTTTCTCGGGGGGGCGAGGGCACATCAGTGTTGGCCCTGAATGTATCGACAACATCTTAAACTGCAGCTTTCCATGTTTGACCCACGCTTTGTCCTAATCATGTGATCACTGACAGGAACACTGGATCATGGTAAACTACACTCTGTGATACCTACAGACTTTTGTAAATACATTCATTCATTTTATTTCAAACTTTTCAATGAAGGAAAAAACCGAGATGTATGGATGCGTCTCTTTTTCCCACGGCATGTCAGTGTGACTTCTGCTCGAGTTTGAATAGACAGCGTGTTAATCTCTGAACTATAATGAAACATTTGGCCACAGCACAACCAGTCCAACTCTATGAAGACTTTGACAACCTCATCAGTAATGTTATGAACAATTGATGGTTGAATTGGGGGGGCTAATCCTCAGGATCCACGGGAGGCTTGTGTCAGTCCAATAATCTTGGCTGTAGTGGATTTTATGCTCTCTTAGTCTTTAGGGTAAATGTGTGTTTTAGTATGTTTTCTTCAAAAGAAAAGTACCGAAGTAATCACATATTTCCCTCCCTCTTCTCTGCTTCAGATGAGATGATAATTCATCTCAAAGTCTTGCTTCCATTTGTCCTTTTATTTATATTCCTTCAACATTTGATGAATGTCATATGATTCTTGACACAGTGGTGCATTTGAGTCATCCATTAGCGCCATCGTGGACGTGCATGATGGATACGGAGTCCCCCCGCCATTCTCCTGGAGATATTTTCTCCGACATGTCATTGATTAAAGGGAAGGTAATTCAGCAGAAGGCCATCACTTTCACCTCAGCACAGTTGTATGCAAGCTGGAGTGAAAGATTGTTAGCCCGCAGTCAGTTTTTTCCTGTTAGTCGGGAACATAGCACTGCGAGGTGATGGATGAGAGGGGACCTCCGCCCCGGATGGAGTGCCGATTATCTCCCCAACAAGTTGTACTCGAAAAAAAAAAGTTTGCCCGTAGTTCAATGTTAAGTGAAGCACTCAGACACGTCAGCATGACAGATTTCTCTGTCTGTTGGCCTTGTTTGCGTCAGACGGTACACCCACAACCTTTACCTTTACTTTAGTTTTTTTCTTCGAAGGAGTGAAGAATGGAGGTTTCTGTCGGGGGGGGGGTGAACTGACAGTTGCTACAGCGATATGTTTGCAACCAAAGTCCAAAGAGAGATTCCATGTCCCACACAGAGTCTCGTGGCTCTGATACATTCTTCCATTATGGATCTTGTGTTGAAGTCTGCCCCCCCCTTGAATACTGTTTCCCTCCTCTACAAACATTAGACCTCCTTGGTTGGGGTTTAGTTTTAGGTTATTGTTACGTGTTGCAGAGATAACTGGTGGCTAATTAACCGTTAACAGCTGCAATTTGCATTTAAAGTCTTAAAAGTGCAAAATGAAATGGGTAAATCCAAGTGAAAACAACCACCATGTACTGAATGTTAACCATAGTGTTGTCACATCTTAAGACAGATTTTTCAACAGTGAAATTATATAGTCCTCCTGGTAGGGGCGTCAGATCAGAAAATGTTTCTCTGTGTCGTTGTAGAGGACATGGACAAACAACCGATTTTGTTGTTTAATTTGGAGGACTTTGTTTCTACTTCACTCAGCACTCACACACTTAAACTGACATTGCTGCTTCTTTTAGCACTTCAATTTTAAATGCCATAATTGGTAGCCGGGTTTGCCACGGAGCCCGGTCAGGCACAGCCCGAAGAAGCTACATCCATCCATCCTGTGGGCCCACAACTCACAGGAAGAACTGCTGGGGTCGGGTGCGCTGTCACACGGATGGCAGTGATGGTCAGGAGCGGGAGGTGGAGCGCTACCAGTTGGATTTGGTGGGGCTTACCTCTACGCACAGTCTTGGCTCTGGAACCGTACTCCTGGATAGGGGTTGGACTCTATTCTTCTCCGGAGTTGCCCAAGGTGTGAGGCGTCGAGCGGGTGTGGGGATACTCACACGCCCCCGGCTGAGCGCCGCTACAATGGAGTTCACCCCAGTGGACGAGAGGGTCGCCTCCCTACGCCTTCGGGTTATGGGGGGGAAAACTCTGACTGTTGTTTGTACCTATGCCCCAAACCGCAGTTCGAAGTATTCGGCCTTCTTGAAGACCCTGAATGGAGCCCTGCAGGGGGCTCCAGTAGGGGACTCCGTAATCTTGCTGGGAGACTTTAACGCGCACGTGGGAAACGATGGAGACACCTGGAGAGGCGTGATTGGGAGGAACGGCCTCCCTGATCTAAACCCGAACGGTCGTTTGTTGTTGGACTTCTGTGCTAGTCATGGAATGGCCATAACAAACACCATGTTCGAACATAAGGATGCTCATAAGTGCACGTGGTACCAGAGCACCCTAGGCCAAAGGTCAATGATCGATTTTGTGATCGTATCATCTGATCTGAGGCCGCATGTGTTCACTCGGGTGAAGAGAGGGGCGGAGCTGTCAACTGATCACCATCTGGTGGTGAGTTGGATCAAGGGGTGGGGGAAGACTCTGGACAGACCTGGTAAGCCCAAACGGGTAGTGCGGGTGAACTGGGCAAAGCGATCCGTGAGAGACTCGGAGTAGAGCCGCTGCTCCTTTACGTTGAAAGGAGCCAGTTGAGGTGGTTCGGCATCTAGTAAAGATGCCACCTGGCCGCCTCCCTAGGGAGGTGTTCCAGGCACGTCCAGCTGGTAAGAGACCCCGGGGAAGACCCAGGACTCGGTGGAGAGATTATATCTCCTCACTGGCCTGGGAACGCCTCGGGATCCCCCAGTCGGAGCTGGAGGATGTGGCCCGGAGAAGGGAAGTTTGGGGTTCCTTACTGGAGCTGCTGCCCCCGCGACCCGACCCCGGATAAGCGGTAGACGATGGATGGATGGATAATTGTTTGTTCAACTTCTTGCAGGATTTCAACAATGTGTGAATTGTACATTTTCAGCACCAAGCACACGTAAATGTTCTTTAGAAATTGTAACCTTTTTCTAGTTAATATAGACATAAACAAATGAATAGGTTCAAATAAACAAAACGAAAGCTGATTAGAAAGCTTTGAGACTTTACTTATAAATATTGAAAACTAAACCTAATTAGACTCAATAATGTTTGAAAAGATTCATATTCAATCACCGTAATTGATACTGGATTAAGGTTCAATACTGCAACGCTAGTCTCTGTACTTAATTTACTTTATCTGAGCAGCAGGATTGAGCTTTCAGGCTCCTTATCATCACTCAGGCTACAACAGATGGACACAATAATTGTGGCCTGATTATTCATCAGATTTCTTTGTTCTCTTAGTCTCAGAGGTCAAGTGTGATCTCATCCCACATAGAGGAGCTCGGCTCATCCATTCGGGTTTTGCATTCATGGAGAGTAGCGTTTCTGCTGTCAGATGGAATATGAAATTAGTCCAGCCCTCCTTCCCTTCTACTTTTTCTTCAACATCTGGTCTCTGATGTCCAGTATTTAGTGCTGCCAGTGACTTTTACTGCTGGTCTGAGAAAATTCTCCAAGAATCTGTGATGTTTTGTATATTATGTATATATTTTGAAAACATTTTCTGACACCAAATGGTTTAGTTTGTGAGAATCAGGGTAAAAACATCATCTGATGAATTCGGCATTAAAATTTCAAGTCTACGAACACTAAAAGGCAGAAAATTAATTTAGAGGGGATTTGAATAGTTTCTCTTTGAATGCTGTCCCAGAATTGATTGCCTCATTTGTCATTTGCACAGATGAATTATTTATGTCCCCGTTGCTGTGCTGGGGTGACTAATCAAATGTATTTCAGAGGGTGTGGAAGCTGTGAATTGATGTAGTGGAACGTTGCACTGCATTAGCTACTTTGGTCGAGGAGTCAGCGGGGCTACAATGGCGGCCTGATGATGGCGTGACAGAGGAGACATTGCTCACCATCACTTTTTAAGAATGCATGGAAATGACCTTTTTGTTCTGATCTGCTCCAATCTCCTTGAGTGAGAAGAATAATAAATAAATACTCAGCAGTGCAAGTCAGAAATCATATACAGAACTCTGGTGATCCCCTGACTCTCTACCTCGTGCCACCAGCAGGTCATCTACTACATTGATGTTTTATAAGAACTGGATACTGGACTCCAAAATGGCAGCTGTTAACTTGAATACAAATTGCTTGCAGAGTTCATAAGCCTAAAACGTTTTCCCGCTTCCTGGTTTGCTTCCGCATTATGCAGCCAACTGCACATGCTTATTAGTGTTTCTCTCCCTGGCTCTGCTCGCTCGTATTTTCCCTGTTTTTCTAGGCTCCGGGAAAGTTTTTCAAATATAAAACCTCCACGGATTAAAAATTCATAATATAAACAGTAATAATTGACGTCTCGTTATCATCGTTTACTGGAAACTTCCATTTCCACAGTTTAAGTCAAGTGAAAACCTACCTTGTTTATTTATATTAACATTTATAATTTATACATACACACTCAGCATTGCAATGTGCATTTCAACTGACAGCTTATCTTTTCTTCTCCTTTGCAGCCTCAAAAGGCATAATCTTTACATGTTGTCACTGGGTTCAAAAGAAAGCTCAGCGACGTATGAGGAGAAATGAAACTGAAAAGAGTCAGAATTTAGAGCTGATTGTGGCAGAGCAGTAACCTGCCAGTTTAGCCATTTCAATTACAAAGTTGGCAGGTCTACCTTAATTCATTATTGACCACAGAAGAATTAAAGGAGCGATATGAGTCTGAGCCCAAAGTGAAATAGATTTAGAGGCTATATTAATGATCCAGAGAGATTTGGGTCGTCCTGCAGTTGTTAAGTGACAAAATGGATCCGTTCAGATCGGGTACATAATGAGCTAATAATCTATTTGACACAGTGAGACGGGAAAAGAAAGAGAAACAAAGAAAGAGATATAGTCTGAGAAAAAGAGGACAAAGGTGGTCCAGGGATTGCAGTAAAACTGCAGCCCCATCCTGAAATCGATCTATGAATTCTGTTATTTCTCTTCAGCCATATTGAGTGTCAGTGCCTGCAGGAATGGTGGGTTATCATTTATGAGATCCTTTTTACGTGCAGCTGTCTTTGTTCTTTAAGTATCTCTGGGTGTTTTGAACAAAAAGAAACCGAAGCTTTCATCTCATGCCTCATTTTGAGTTTTTTTTACCCTATTGTATGGAAATCAGTCCATCCCTAATCCTTTGCATCTATTTCAATGTTACATCCTTTGTTTTACATTGCGAGCCGAAGTGGGCTGGACTTCAAAGAGCTGGGGTTGCTCTTTATTCAACAACTGCAGTTTCAGCCGGTATTCATCTCTCACCAGTTTCCACATTTCTACCCACTCAGAAACACCAAGGGAACAAAAAAGATTTATGAATGCGCATTAAAATGACCGTATTGGAGCTGACTGCAGAGAAGATTTTACAACACGTCTGTCACAGCTGACGATTAGGCAAACCTGAGTGAAGGGATACAATGAATGTAGATTTATATTTCCTGATATGATAGATGAGATTGTTTTCCAAATGCCATGAGGCAGACACATTTCTGCATTGTTCCTGGACCACATTATTATACACACACACACGCACACACACACACGCACACACACACACAGAAATCTCTCATCCCATCAAGCAAATGGTATCTTTGTAAATAAAGGAGGTATCAAACTTTCACTGTAGATATTTGTAAAATGAAAATATGGCCTCCTTCAGATGAAATGATGCATGCCAGATTGTGAGACTTCATCATCCTTCAGCCTCTCCAGAAACCGTCTGTTGATGCGCTTCACGATGTTTAAGTCTGGCGTGTTCGGGGCGTGCATGTTTCTATGGAAACCCCGAGCCCTGTCACAAAGCTGATCCGGATCACTACACGCTCAACAAAGGTGTTCACCTCAATTTCAGAGGGAGTTTGGGTGATATAAAAAGGCCTCTCTCGCTGTCAATCTCCTGTTGAGTGACAGACTGTTTGTGCTCTTCGCAGCCCTTTTGTCGCAGCGTTGTTTGTGCCTCTCTGATGTGGATAAGTGTCGAGGATTGGCTTTCTTACGCAGGAGTGTGAGGGTCGCCGCAGAGGCAGCTTTGCGTCCTCCTGTGACTTTTTCTGCCAACCACAGAAAGCTCAAAGTTCCTGTAGAGATATTCACAGCAGATCTGTGAGCCCACTTTCCAGTGTATTGTGTTTTGACTCATTCAGAGGAAAGAAAAACAATCTATTAGTCCATTATTTAGCATTCAGCCTTAGGTGATCTTCCTTGTGGTGCTGCTGACGAAGTCGCCTCCACAGGACTAAAACCTGAATAATTCATGAGAAAAAAATCCGCCTTTGTGTACACGGCAGACATGAGTAGGGACATTAATGTGATGTGGAGCGACATTGGTGTGCCTTTTGTTTTCCTTATCTCAAATATGTCAGCTAAGCTTTATGAACGCCGTTGTACACATCGTCTTGTTTACTTTAAAACCTTCTTGTGCAACCCTTCATCAAAGGCAGAATTTCTGCAGAGACAAGAAGAGTGTGAAATCAAAGATGGGATACTTGTTATCAAAGCCATTGAGTTCCCTGTTGACCTTAGAATAGATTTAAATGCTCCCTGCCTCCACAGCTTGTGGGGTGGTGCAAGAAATATAAATGACTCTCCCTTCTATCTGATTCTCTGCCAGAAGCAATCGCTCTGAGGAGTCGGGCCAGGCGGGCATCTGGCCCAGAGCTGTTCCACACACCTTCTTTCTTCTTTTTTTTCTTAAACTTATACACACTTTTTTAGTTATTTGACTGTTTCACCTTCAGTTGGTCAATGATATTATCACTGTATTGGAGCTCTATTAGTTTTCATGTTTCTTTGATAACCTGCCCTTTTACTGTGAATCGCTTGTAACTTTCAGTCACCCTATTACGATGCAGTTTGTAGTTGTGATTCAGTGTTTAAGTCTTTATTCTATGACGTGTTCCCATTCTTTGTCTTTCGGAAAATTTAAAACAGAAATTCTAAAAACATCTTTATTGTAGGAAGAATGTAAAAATATCACACCTTTTTGGATTCAAATTAAGGTCATGTGATTGATCTGTTTTTAAGTTGTCATTCTGTTTTTAATGGCGTATTAAGACTTATATCTGAGTATATAACTTTCCAAATAAATATCTTAATCTGCCTTACTCTAATATTCCCTGCAAGATACTGTGTATACTGTAGAATCCGTTTTTTTTCACATTTCTTTCGTGTGAAAATCTTTTGCTCATATTGTAGTTAGATAAAAGAAGTAGTATACTGTCAAATATAAAAAAATACATTTGGGAAAATTACTCTTAAAGTAGTCGTATCAAGCCGTTATCAAGAGGCTCTTTTCTGTGCAGTGCTATTTGAACATGAGTCTTAGGTGGAACCTGACAGGTTTCACTTGCAGGTAAGAGTAAAATAACTACAGTTGCTTTTGTTTTACAACACTTGCTCTTTTCATTTTAACAATATAGGATTTTAAGACAGAATTACGTTATGGCTTTTTTTCTTTACTGTTTAAGAGTTTACTATATCTTTATTTTCTCTCTCTGGATGTTTTACTGTATGTTTTAACAAGAATTTACAAACAACATAAATAAAGTAATTCAACGCATAACACCCAGAAACAAAACATGAAATCACATAACATGGATCGTGACGCTTGCTCCCTCTGACAGTCATTGTCTGAATCATACAATGTTCATGTTCCACCACCACACAATCTTGTAATCTGGAGTAATGCAATTAAACAGCGAGGGTATCTGGATGTAATCCCACCATGTAAATCAGGCTCAGGAGGCGCAGGGTGTTATAGATCACCAGGCCTCAGCACTGGTTCTTAGGATTAGCCTCTTTACCCATCATTACACCTGCCTCATGGGTCCAGTGACTGCCCTGTGAAGAGTACGCCACCAGGTGGTCATGATACAAACTTTCTCTGTTCTCCCTCAGATTACATAAAACTGCTACAATCAGATGTGACCAGGTGTTTTGTTTCGGTTTGTTATAATTATTCACTGGATTTCCTAAATTTCTTTTGGAGCAGTATTCTGTACTTTGAGGCTTTGTCTATAATCCTGAGTCATCTTCCATTGTATGTCTTTTAAATCCTTAATTGGTTTCCTATCACCTTGTTTATCTAGTATTGTTATCTTCATTTGTAGCTTTCCTCATTTGAAATACTAATTTTAGGCCGTTCAATCATCATATATAAGCATTGTTCTAAAGCAGTTATGGAGAGAAAGGCAGTTGTGTCTGTAGAGGCTGAAGGGCAAGATCGTTAAAAAATGTGTTTAATATGTTGGAGTTTTATTTACGCCTACTGCCACACAATTAGGTAGATAATCAAGAAAAAAGAAAATGACACCCACACCAAGGGTTGTGAAGAGATGCTGATCACTGTGAGTAGACTTGGAAGTAGGAAAAAAGTGATGTACACTCTGGCTCCATATGCAATCCTCTTTCAACAATCAAGCAGTCATTGTTGATCTTAAAGAAGGCCTGAGGGCCGAAACATCATCTGAATAAAAGAGAAAAGAAGGCCTGAGGGCCGAAACGTCATCTGAATAAAGAGAAAAGAAGGCCTGAGGGTCGAAACGTCATCTGAATAAAAAAGGAATGAATATGCATATTCTTTTCATGGAGTTTTGAAATGTTGTTATGACTTGGAAAATGAATTAACTTGGTGAGAAAGTAGAAAACAGAACAGAAAAAGTGAGACCTTGGGAAGTAAATAACTATTTATGTGTTTGCATTGTAGAGCCGGTTAAAAAAAATATTCTCCTTTCCAATGCAAGACAAATAAGCTTGATCTACTGCATATTTTCGTGGTAGTGATTGTTATTACTCTGTATCACAAAGTAATCGTTAGAGCGTGTAGATAATTAAGTTTCTTCAGGTGCACAATGAATTCAGTGCTACAACAGTCAGTGGGCAAAGCCTACACATAATCGTATGATTCCCTGAGCTTACAGACCTACAGTAACAGCTTAAAAAAGCTTATGCTTAGTAAAAAGTCAAATAAAGTTTAGATGCATACTTTAATGCTTAAATCTGTGGGGATTCTCCTTCGGCCTCTCATATTCAGTTCATTCGAATGTGTTTACTTTGTGCGCTGGATGCATGATTCTGTTTGTATATCACGCTTCACTCTAATCCACACGGTCCCCACTCAATTTAGCACATCGCTCATATATTAGCACTCCTCTGCTTCCTCTCATCACTTCATGGGAACAAGACAACATGCTAAATGCATAAAGAGGCCACACATATTAACACGGAAAGATTTACAGGGTGTAAGTGTAAATGCCGGAAATAGGATCAGAAATGTCAAACACAAATGCTCATAATGGAACGACCTAATTTCAGTATGTTTCTATAAGCCTATTATTAAAAATGGAAGCAGTCAGGTGTGATTGTGCTGTGTACGTTGTCTTGTGTCCTAATGAAGCATATTCTTAATGTGCTATTCTGGTTTTTCCCAGCCTTGTTAGTATTCATGATTACGGTTGCTCTCCTCGACTCCTCGTACGCTCTCCTACAGTTCTTCATGCACTCTGCTCTGCCTGGATGCTCCACTTATTGCAGTTTGACTGCTTCAGTGAGAACATGTTTCCAGGGATCTCAGCTGAAAGCTTATCAGCATGCATAATCATGCATCGCTGTTGACGGATAACTGCACCTTAACATTTTTTTTTAACAATTCCTTGGAGAGCAATTCTGCTCTGTCATGAATCTTTGCGATTCTTTTGGTGAGCAGATGGTATTTTAATGAACTCCGCAGAAGATATTTTAATGTGATACTTGTCCTATTGCAACCCTGACATATACTGCCAAGCAGGTGCTTTTGAACAGAGCTACTGTATATTTGTTCTTTGGAGGCAAGGTGAGACTTAACATTTCTGTTATGCATTGTAAATCAACCACGGAGTCACGTTTGACGTCTAAATTCGCTTTTAAATTGATCATTTAAAGATGAATGGAAATGTGACAAACGACATTAGGATCTACGCATGTTGATCAGGATACTACTTAATGTGCTGTGTAGGTCATCAGTTTAACATATTCTATTCTTGGATTCAGTCTGAAGTCATTTCTTTTCAGTCTGGACATTTACATTTTTATTACAATATTTATTTTCATGTTTCCAAAAACTTTTCCAGCTTCCTGCAAAATGAGGCACAGCAGGTTTCCAGTTAGTCAGGCTGAAACCAGCTCTTCTGGTTTAGCATTAACAATAACACCATGTTTGATGTGGAGTATATCTGTAGCTGTTTTGAAAATGGTTTTCTAGCTTTTTAGTTGTCTAGCTTCTTCTAGTTTTAGATCAAACTGTGTCAAATATTCAAATTCTTGAATGATGACAGTGAGGTCAGTGCACGTGAGTCGACTTCACAAGTGAATGCTCATTTTATAGAATGGATTTTTAAGCTTTATATAGGAGGTGGATTTTCATCTAATGTATTTACAATAATATTTAGGCTTGTGACTTTGGAAGTTGAAGTATCATAGTTGGACTGCAACTACAGTTATTTTCATTTTCTATTCATCTGCAGATAATTTAATTGATTAATCATTTTGTCTCTAAAGGCCCTGTCACACATATCTGTATGACAGAAACGTATGCCGGCGCATATGAAATATTGGCAATAGGTTGGTAAATTAAGGGTAAGTTGTGATCGTTTGAAGGACGCAGACGATACGCCAAACACGCCAGACATACACAGTTCCGTATGGCAGAAACATGCTGGCGTATATGAAAATGAGCTAAAAATGTCCTAATACGTCCAACTTTTCCACAGCGGTGTTGTAGCTGACGTATACATAACGAATACATAACAAATTATTATACGTATGTCAAACATTGATAGCTTATCACTTACTTATTTAAAACGTATCGGAGCGTCTGGCCAACGGAGCTGGAAAAGTGCCATTTGGTTCACGTCATGCTGATGCTGGAGAACGGCTAACATGCTGAACGCTAGCTGTACTGTAGAAACACGTTTAATAAGTTACTCCGTCATCAGGCATCATCTTAACATAGGGTAGGAATAGGGTATCCACTCGTTATAAATACATTGGCTGTAGGGTTCACCGTCAGCCGACGTAGCCTATATCTAACGTTCCTCTAACGTAGTCACGTAGGTATTTACGTACTATATTTACGTAGGTAAGTATTCACCTACGTATTCCGTATTCACGTATGTCTAAAGTCACGTAACGTCTGCATATCTTATGAAGCACACGTCGGGTACGTCCGGTAATTTTGAACATGCTCAAAACATCAGCGTTCAACAACGCACCCCAGCGTAACACAGTGAGCTCTTAACGAATACTACTTATACCTTACCTTATATCAACGTACACCAGCGTGTTGCCGATATTTTGTATACGCCATATTTTTGTATACGTTATGCATTCGTTGGGCATTCGTCTGATACATTTTGTATTAGTAAGTGATACTGTACCAATAGGCTAGACATGCGTATCTGTATATGTTCACTTTTCTGATCCGATGAAAAGTTGGACGTATTTGGACTCTTACAAATGTTCGTATGTGCCGGCATACGTTTCTGTCATACGGATATGTGTGACAGGGTCTTGAGATGACAGAAAATAGCGAAAAATGTGACGTGTTCAAATTATTATTTTTTCCAAAACCCAACGATATTCACCTCATTATCATGGGCGACAAAAAAAGAATCAAATCATCTCATGTGAGAATCAGCAAATGTTTGGCATTCACTGGTGGACACAGAAGGTGGACATGGGCGCAGTCGGCCTTGCTGCCCCCATGTTCCGAAATTATCTCCACACAAGCGCTCTCTTGGATCCATGGTAGATAAAACATGACAAAGTTTCCTAATGAGAGAAAATGTGGGTACCTCTAGGATGACACGATGCAGTGCCATATAGGCTGCCCAACATTCACCCCTGCCCCATCCCCAGCCTGAGTCCACCACTGTTGGCTATTATTGTTTAAAATATGACTAAAATGATTAGCAAGTATCAAAATAGTTGCACATAGATATTCTGACGATTGACTGATCGATTCATCGTTGCAGCTCTAGATCATAGCATAACGACCTGCTAAACGTCAGCATGTTAGCATTGTCATTGTGAGCATGCTGACGTTTAGCTCATTTAGCTCAACGCATCACTGTGCCTCAGTACAGCCTCACAGAGCTGCTAGCATGACTGTAGTCTAGTTATCAGTATCATAAGGAGACAGTATACTCCCACCATCCATGCCTACTACCTCCCTACGTTCTGTGCAGTACAAAAAGGTAAGACTTGTACTGGGAAAAAAACAACTACAGCAATTATATTTCTTTCAAAACATCTATAGCAAAGTATTTAGGGAATAATAGGAGAAAGGGATAATGTAAGGTAGCTATTTATTGGAGCAGAACAACAACTCAGCAATTCTATTAATATTTTACAGGTTCTGCAAACATTGGTGCCATTTCCTAATATAAAATACTTTCATGCATGTTCCATCACATTGTTTGTAATATAAGTGAGGGTAGAATGAGAGTTTATTTATTTCAGCATGGTAAGCGGTGGAGAACATTTTGTATGTTTATTAAAAGTTCTGCAATTGCAAACAGAGGATGTACCAACTGTGCGGCTGTGCATTTGAGTGTAAGAGCACTTCACTGTGCTCTCTTGCCACTCTGCCTGATTTGTGGTTTATGTTTAGACATGGGATTTCTCTTTGGGGATTCGCAGGATGACCATTATGTTTTCCAAAGGCTTGTGTAATGAAAGGTGGTTTTGGGTGTTGAAGAATTTCAGTCTAACATGATTGTTATTCTCGGTAAACAAACCGCTTTTTATTGTGGATCAACAAATACTCTTTTTATCTTCCTTACTTCCTCCTTCACTCCAGCTTTACTTCGTCTGACTGTGTGTTTGTCTCCATTTTCTTCACTTCTCCCAGACAGAATCACACATACAAACAGCAAGGCAGCAGACATATTTACCCAAACACACAGGCACATAAAAAGCACTCAAACAAAGTCTTATTAGATGCAAACACCAAGGACAATAAACACACAGGGGCACGCCTGCAAGGAAACTGCTTGGGTACATACTCTGGAGCATATTCATTTATTTAGCATGACTGTAAAATGATATGATGGTAATTAGTTTGCCAACATGCAAAAATGTTCAGAAAACTGAAAGAAACATTTCATGGTTTTGCTTTCCATGGATCTTAGTATTAATGCCCCGTTATAATCCCTTACAAGAGCTCAACTCCCTGAGCCAGACAAGTTTCGGATTCAGACAAACTAATTTAGCATGCAGATTAATGCAATTCCCTGCTCCTGCAGGAGCCAGCTTATTAAATGCATTTAAATCACATACATTTACAATTAGAATAAGTTGGAGCCATTAAATAAAAGACATAATACAAAAGTATCTCATCAGCACACTTTGTCTATCCAAACACATTTGCATAAGTGCTTTGCCCTTTTGCACTTAAGCATATGTAAAGTAGTTGTATTCTCTTAACTGTAGTCGCTGTTTAAAACATGTTTTTAGTCAGGAAAACGAACCTCCTTTTCCTTCAATTATATTCATGGATGAGTCAGCCATATTGCTCTAATTAAAATAATCAAAGTCCTGCTGTCAGGTTGGCACTTCTTCTGCACTGTTGTGGTTTGCGTTTAATTGCTTTTGCATTTTAATGTTTGAGCTATCCCTGCCTGTGCATATGTTTGCGAGTACAGGTGTGTGTGTGTGTGTGTGTGTGTGTGTGTGTGTGTGTGTGTGTGTGTGTGTGTGTGTGTGTGTGTGTGTGTGTGTGTGTGTGTGCGGTGCATATATGTGCATGAAAGGCTCTCCATGCAGAACAATATGCTAAGCCTGAAATACTGAGAGAGTTTGCACCGGTCTGGTCTTCAGTGTTCCTTTTACTGACTCCTACTGCACGCTTGAATGTCTTTCAATTTAGTCCCCTTGATAACTCTGCTCTCTCTCACAGAGATAAATGTTGAAATATAATAAATGACTTCGCAACTTCACATGTTTTTGGCTCCGACCTCATCTCTCTCACACCGTGCCCTTCCATTTCGCTGCCCTATTTATCTTTCTCTCCGCTTCCCTTGTTGCTCATTTTTCAACTTGTTCCAACAAGTTTCATATCTTGTAGTATTAGCTTAAGCAAATAAAGAAAGTAATTCCCAGTACATAGTGACTTTTAGTTCTTAGAAACAATTTAAAATGATCTTGGTACAACCGGCCTGTTATTGTATCTTTAACAATGAAACAGCAATTTCTCTCTATTATGTTATCAATTTTTAAAACATTTTCATTATTTTTGTCATCTTGTGCAAAAATGTGGCACTTAAAGACGATACTGAGACAGTAATTGGACAGCCATAGTTTTTTCCTGCTTGCAATATGCATTTTTGATAAGAAGCTGACTGAGGATGTCACTTGGACGTGACGAAATTGGAAAAAGTGTTCAGTGTATTGCCGTGCATGCAAAGTAGCTGCATGAAGACACCGATAAAGCGTGATGGAGTGGTTATTGTCTCTAGTGTTACTATTCATTGGAGCTGTCCTCTAGAGTGGGAACACATGATGCTAAGATGAGTTTCTCAATCAATAGGCTCTGCAGATGTGCCTTTACACACACACAGACAAGGGGATAAGCTCCTTATCAATACACTGTACCGAAACAGCTCTCCGTCAGATATGGATTAATCTGTCCTCAGTACTGCACGGATTTCTTCCTCCTAAACCTGTCTGTCAGTTATTTGCCTGCAGTGCTACATTAAACCTGGGAGTGGTCTTTTTTGGTGCAGAAAATTCTTGTTTGGTCTCAGCTAAAATGTTTTCACCACAGACTGCAGTGTACATGGATGGCATCTGTTACTGAATGCTGCTTTCTAGCTTTGGTCACTTAAAGGCATAGTTTGACATTTGGTAAATGCACTTATATCGATACCACTTTCATGTCTGTGCAGTTAAAGCAGAAACGGATAACTTTCTCCCCCTAGCGTTTCGAAGTTTCCAAGGTGTCGCTTTTGGATCACTTTCCGTTTTCCTTTAGAGCTACCGACAACACAGAACACTCTGCATTTGTTTCCAAACAAAAGATGTTGTTAAGATATTTTCCGTCTGTTGGTTTTTTTATGAACAACAAGACCTACTTTGATTGATCAACTTCATAATCGTTAGCAACATGGCTACCCCTAGCAAGAAACAACCGTAAGAATCTAAATTTGAACTAGATACCCCGATCTCAGTACCTTGATGAAGGCAGAGTAAACACTCAGTCACTCTCCCTCTTTCACTCTCCATCACTTTTGCCAGTTAGAGTTTCCACAGTTAACATTAGCTGGCTGTTATGCTACCTGGGGATAGCTACTGTGAGCTATTTTGTTGAGTTGCCTCTTAGAGAAATGCTCTCTGGTAGGCAGTGACGCAGGGTATATGTCCAGGGCTTTTATTGTGAAAGAGGGATTGTGACCTGGGGGCAGGCAGAACTGCATTGTGAAAGCCAGGCTTATAGTGCATTTATGTAAGCCCTGATGGTGTCATTATCCTACAGCCATTACATTGTGCAATCAACATATGCTTCATAATGATAAGTTAAAGCAAAAATATTGTATATTGCCACCGAACGAACGAGATATATTGTGTTTATTGTGTTTATTTGTGAGCGTTAGAGTTGTTTGTAGTGTGCTTTAGTTTCCTTGGACGGAGCCACACAAGCTGTTTCCAGTCTTTGTGCTAAGCTAAACTAGCAGCTGCTCGCTGTCGTTTGATATTTACCGTACAGACATGAAAGTGTTATTAACATTCTCATGTAACGCTCGGCAAGAAAGCAAATAAGATTTTTTTCCCACAACGTCAAAGTACCCCTTTAAATTATCTTCCTTACTCCCATTAGTATGCGATTAATTCTCTAGCCTTGAAAACAACAAACAAGCGTCTCACAATCTCTCTATTATTCCCAGAATAAGCCAGACAGCAGTCATGCCCCTTCTTCTCTTTATCCGAGGCTTGCCCAGTTGTCTCGGGAGGTGTACCCCTAACCTGCTCTCAGCATCCTGCCATGATTAGCCAATAAATAACTAAACGCATATCATAAATCAACAGGGAGAGCTCGGTCAGGGTGATTTCCACTGCAGTTGCCCTCTGAAAATCACTGTGAGAAAAGAAAGAGAGAGAGAGATGGATGGAGGAGGGTTTGGCAATGAATGAGGTTCTCCTTGTCTTGTAGAAAATGTTTTACCTTGAGAGATATCCTCTTGTAGCATCACCCAGAGACAGCTCCTTTGCTCTATTGAACAGCTGGCCAATAGCTATAATACGTAGTGTTTTTTTTTCTCCCTTGGATCAAGACTGTGATAAATCTGACAAAAGCTACTTCAACGACTCCGTGTTACTTGGATTCATTCAAATGACACTTTAATTATGTTGATTATTATAACACTGTCAGCTATCTAACTGTTTCCCATCTCCCCTGCGAGCTATAGGCACCTATCTCATTCTCTCAACATCACCATGTAATTGTGCCTGCTGCAGAAGAAAGCGGAGAACGATGACAGGGGTGAGGAACTCAATTAGACAGCAGCAAAGTAGCAGAGTGTGTAACGCTACGTGCAAAACATGCACCTTTTTGTATCGACGCCGGCTCCGTTTGTGCTCTCACCACATACATTAGAGAGCACTGCAACATGCAGCTCTCCATGTCTACATGTTGAAGACCAAAGTATAACTGGGGCAGAGTGGAATTGAGCTGACATAATGGGCTTAGGCCTGGTAATACATAACGAGGACCACTGGGAGAAGAGGCAATATCAGAAAACAGCCAGCAGGGAGCAGAAGTGAGATCGAGGGGTCAATGCGGCAAGAAGAAAAGCAAAGCATGTGAAACAGTGGAGGAATGTCATTTTCTTCTCCATCATCAGACGTATATTTCCCACCCCTCAGGTCTTTAAGTTCATCATCGCCAGACCCTCCGCCCTCCCTTCGATTCCCTCAAGAGTCCTGCAGACAAACCTTTATCTTGATCCTCATCAAGGCCTCTGGCACAGCGTTTCATTCGTAACCCTGTAGACCGTTAACTTCAAGTGGAGAGGCTGTCAAACTGTTTATTATTACCAGACTATCAGAGATGGGAGAAGGACATGGCTGCAAGGCATTGGAGTGTAACTTGGGGAGAACTTTGGGTGACAGACGTGCTGAGTTTGACAACAGATAGGTGCTTCTCTCCAGGTCTTATCTCAGCCTCCGTAGGACAGCGTAATGGAAGGGAGTTAAGCCCTCTGCCAGAGTTCAAGCGACAGAGGAGAAGTGGAGCCGCTGCTTTTTACGGTTAAGCAACCTGTTGATAGTTTGAAGCGAGCATTCAGTGATTAAAGACCACAGTGCATATAGTGACGTCAGAAGCTGATGGCTGCATTTGATTGCTCGGCTTAAAAGGATGACCAGTACTCCTTATGATCAAGTGTCTGGTTTACGATGCTATGAATTAATAAAAGTCACTTACTTTTAGTGTTTCAGGGAAGCCTTCAAAGAGTAAAGATATTCAGATCTTTTGTTCAGTGATCCTTTACACCCCCAATCTTTTATCTTCAGAAAGGCATTATAGACAAGTATATATTTATATATTCAAATAATTCCAGCTAAATGAAGATAGAATACTGCAGTGAACATAACATAACATAACATATCACCTTATGAAGTTGTTATGAACCAGCGAACAACATGTAGCTACATTAGCATTCTTTTGGAGTAGTGCTTCTGGCCACCTGGCAAATATTAGAGACCACTATTCACCTTCCTTTAGCTCTGTTTTGATCTTTACTGACTCATAAAGGAAATAATTACCATTTTAGTTGCTAATTGTTCCACTTATGTTGACCAGGTAGTCGCTAGTCTATTGTTGTTTGTCTGCTGTTTGGTGCCGAGCAGGAACTTACAGTATGTTTTTCAAAGCTTTTTCATTCAACACAGCTGCCTGCTGTGGTGAGAGTGAACCCAAACAGGGGACTAAAACCAAAATATTGAGTTAACAGACACTCAATAGAGGTGAGGAGACACCTTTCATATTACACACAATCATGTGATCCATTGTTCAAATACTGATCATAGATGCTTTAATTTACGCTGTGTTGTGAAACCAAAGACAACATCAACTTTGTTAGATTTTCCACATTATGGATAATAAAACTCCTAACTAACTAACTAACTAACTAACTAACTACTTACTAACTAACTAGAAAGCTGGTGGAAAGAGAGCGTTAGAAAGAGACAATGACAGAGAAGGATAGAGAGAAAGAAAAAGTGACACACAGACAAAGAGACAGAGTTGAGTTTCTGCACCCTGCCATTCACTGTTTACTCCATCAATGCCCCACTGTCCCTGTGTGTCACCACTCGGGGCAATAGGCTTTCTCTCCCCGTCACTTGCACAGACATAAATACCCATTTCCTCCAACTGTGGCATTTGCTTTTAATAAATCTACTGAGAACATTCAGAGCAGTGAACTGTAAGTGACAGAAACAAACAAGCTTTCTACAGTTTACTCGCTGTCAAGTAATGCATGCTTGATGATCTTTTGTTACATCTGCATATATTCTTTAGTAAACAAAAGAATCAGTCACCATTGAAGCGCGCGTACAAACGTGTCAGTGATGCCTTATTGCTGTGGGAAAGTGGTGCCATATTCGATCCGCCTAACAAAGGCCAATTTTGTCTCAAGTGTCTTGTTTGTCAGGAATGTTGGCAAAAGGAAGCAATAGGTAGTGGCACTGAAAACACTCGTTTTAATGTGCAGCTTTGATAAGAACACTCAAACTCTTCCTCTCATCCTTTTGATGCTGCACTTTTTTTCCCTCTGCTTCATGCACACAAACACACTACACAGATGGTGGACAGACAAAAGTAAAATCCAAATGCAGAGCCAATTTACCTGCCTACAAGTAAAGAATCAAAACTCTTGTTCTATTTGATGTTAACAGACCGTGTGCTGTGTACCGAGACAGTTTTTACTTCCAGAATAAAATGTCCTACAACCTGATGTTTTGCTTCAGTCCTGAGCAGACTGAACATTTTTAAATTCAGAACTGCTGCCTGTGAAGGGTTGGATTGAGAGCAGCTCTACTGTATATGGAGGCTGAGACATACTTTCTAAAGTATCTATCTGGGGTATATAAACAGACGAATGTTAGCAGTGTGCTGTAATAAAGCCCTCCAGAGATGCTTCTTGGTTGTTGAAGGGGCCTCATTCCTAGTGGAGGAATTTCTCTCATGCTTAGTGCCAATTAAGCAAAGATGCCTGTTACTATTTGACCATGGAGTCCCAAATATTTCAATTTCAGATCTGCCCTAATTATAAATTAGGAGGTTTCATTTGGAAAATCGGAAAATAATAATTTATTGTACAAGAGCTATTACAGACCTCAATGCCACTGTTAGCTGACACATTAGTCATACTAATTGTATAAGTTAGTATTCAATGTTGTATTTACAGCTTGTTGGGCTGAGGTTTTGATAAATCCGTTAAAAAAAAGTATGCATAAGTATAAGTATCTGATAGTTTGACATACAGAGTGGGATTATCTCACAATATCTTCTAATTTCTCCCTGCCCAGATAGACCTAACATGGCAACACTTTACTTTAATCCCCCCCCCCCCCCCCCCCCCCCCCCCCCCCATTTAACATTTAAAAAATGGTTTCATAACACACTATAATGTAGTTATAATGCCTTTTAAAGTGTTTATCAATGTACTGTATTTGTCAAAAATGATAATTTCTCCTATGACTTAACACACCGTTTATACATCTACCCGGCTCCTCCTCACACATGGTCACACACTTTGACTTTCTTTCTTTTCTTTTTCTCATAGCATTTGATAGACATTAGTAATTCTAGTAGAGTGAAGTGGGTATTTTCCCCAGGCCCCTTATAAGACCTGTATAAATAGTTGAGCAGGGCATTATATCACTTTGCTATTGAGAAAAAATGGAAAGCATTCCAGTGCACAGAGGATTAGTCGATATTCAATTAACCCAGGCAGACAGTCATGGTGACCGTTTATCAATACCTCTTTTTAACTGCACACCGTCGGCACACTTAATTAAACTTCCCATTAAAAGCATCAAACAAGTGAGCAAACTAACAACACAAGTTTGAAAAGTGAACCAAATCCATAGAAGCACTAGAGGGAGAACTGCTTATTTAGGGGAGTCAACCAAGTTCCTGCACTGGTCTATGGTCTCTGTCACACACACGTTTTACTCCAGTTGTGGAAACAGAGGAGGACTTTGTGTGTTTTGAACATACCACAATTATGCATCCTCAACTTATCCATATGGTTATTGATGTGTATCTGGGACATGTCCCAACCTTCGACCCCAAAATCATTAATTTCCTTCGCATTCCACAGTTGAGCGTATGAAAGCCCTCACATAGCTCACAGCAGACTGTGGTTGTGGTTTCATATGAAGGAACACTTAGCTGTCACGTTGTTTAACAAAACCAGTTGCGCTGGAATAACGGCGCCCTTCTGTGTAAAGCAAGAAGGGGAGACGGCCATCCTCCTCGCCCTGAGCTACAGATCGTGCTACATTTGTCCTTTGCTAATCAGCTTCAAATCATGGCCAGTGCACTAATCGGGGACAGCGATGTGTCTGTCTAGACGGTGATAATGATCTGCTACACATGTGATGTGATGATCAAACATGCCAGCTCTGGCATAAGTCTTTTCTAGTAACTGAATTAATTGCCCTGTTTGCGTATCATTGTTGATGATTCGAACAGCAGCGATTTGTTTATAGACGATACAGAAAGATTATATAATAGAGAGGCTCGATACACAAAGAGGATAGAAGGAGAAACAAGCAGACTGAAATATCTGGACAGCTTTGGATTGGCATGAAATTTGGTCATTCATTGAGTCCAGAGGAGGAATCCCACAGAAGTTTTCATGTAGAGTCACCAACAGGTCACATTTTGTTTTGTTGACCCATACTTTGGTGTATGATCCGCAAAACTATTGACATTCCCATCAGCCTCAGCTGTACTTTGAGTTTCATGCTAATTAGCAAATGTTAGCATGCTAACACGCTGAAATATGACGAAGAACATGCAACTTAGGATGTTAGGATGTAATCTAGGAAATACAATGAGGTAGTGTATCCCTGGGCGTACTGTTACAGAGAGTTTTACCCGTCTAATATTGTTTAGAAAAAATCTATTATGTACTTATATTTTCATTATCTCTGACACTTGAGATTAAAAGTTCAGTTCATGTGTAATAAGGGAGCAAAATGTTGCTGCACAAAGTCCTTATTTATACTATTTACTTATCTGTGTGTGACCCTGAGGAAGAAGGATTGATACACATTTGTCTTGTAGCCACGCAGCCACGACACATTTTTGGGGAAATCAATTCCTTTCTTGTGGACAGACTATGTTATTCCATATCGCTCTAGCAAAGGCATTGTGATATAGTAAATGTTCTGGAAATTCAATTGGGAAATCATCCATATATCTCACTGCACAACCGTAATACAATATGTACTGTAGGGAGCTGATAAGTTAGACTATTGTCCAAGAGGCCACACTAATGGGCCCCCGCCTGATAGTCGTAGACATGATCTGATCTGTAACACCGTCACTGTGCGGACTTCATCATAAAGCAGTGAACAACTAGCAGTGTGACCAAGAAGTTGTGTGTCTCATCCGGTCGTCAGTCTCACACACTTGCAGTCCCATCTTTGTTTGTCTCTCTCTGCCATTGTGTGAATACCAATGAGCATTGAGTCGTTATCGCCCGAGCATGGGATGACAGCATCCGAGTGATGTATCACTCATCTGCCTCAGTTTCTTGCCAGAGACAGGATTACTTTTTTACTTGGGAAATGAAATGTCAAATGCAGATTCAAAGTTGTGATGGCTCAGCAATATCCGGGATTGTTTTAAGTTAAGATGAACAGCCTACCCCCGTCTCTATAACCTTTTGTGTGTGTGTGATGGAATTTTACAGCTGTACAGATAAGAATTGATGGCGGTGGTGTTTGTTTGCTGTGCTCACGGATAAGCAGAAATATAATCCCTCCAACTGTTTTTGATCAAAGAAGTAAAGCTCCACTATGTTCTCGCCACAGCTCGATTGTAATTCTCCGGGCCTCTCCTCTTTGTTTTCAGCCCATTAGAGGGCTGTGCCTCTGTCCTCTGCTAAGTTTGCTCTCAGAGTTGAAATGTTTTCCCCTTGGGCGCCTTGAGCCAGCCCCCTTTCCCTTCCACCGATGTGGGGGTGAGCTTTCCCAGGACAAAGAGATGAATATATAATGGAATGAAAAAAGAGGGGGTGGGAGAGACAAAAAGACAGCGGGTGTGTTAGTGAGAGGGAGGAAGGGAGAGTGGGAGCAGGACTGAAAAGATATAGAGGGCTTGACCAGTCCTTGTCAAAGGGTTCAATACTGCTGCCAAGCTCTGAGTGTAGGGACATGGAGAGAGGAAGAAGTAAAGAGAAACAATCTGTCCTTTTCCACTATTACAGACCCCATTGCTAACTCGTTACAGACTCCATAGGGTGTGTGATACACAGCACTCTGTAGTTAGAGAGTTACTCGAAAGCCGCGCAGTCCAACTGTGTCCCCTCCTCTCCCCTGGTCCTCCAGCACATGGTACAATCCATTTAAAAGGCTGCATGTCATCTCAGTGTGTGCTGGGTCCTCTCTGAGAGCAGCTGCTCACAGCACATTCTCCTCTGCGGGAGCACTCACTTTCCCCTCCGCCCGCTGAGCTAAATCTCTTTTTCTCTTCTGTCTTTTTTTTCTCTCCCTCGTCTCTCTTTACGTTCTCTCTTCCTCTCTTTCTCCCGCGCTCTCGCTCTCTCTCTCTCTCTCTCTCTCTCTCTCTCTTTTGCCCTGCACAGACACACATGCTTTCTGTGACTGTGTGGTGCTTGGCCACACAGACGTTATTCTTTGTGCAGTAACAGGTAGACATCATCTCTGTGCTGCTCAGCGGAGAACAGAAGAGGAGGAACAGGCATTTTGGCTTTTTTCTTTTATATGTGCAAAGTAAACTGTAGGAGAAGAAGCACAGGTGGAGGTGGAGGACGAGGAGAGGGGGATAAGAGGAGGAGGAAGCTTCACCCCCTCTAATGCTCCACTTGACATCATGCTGCTCTGTGTGGATTTGGTCCTCAGGGGAAAATTCTTAAAATGATGGAAGACAACAAACATCTGGCACAGAGGATTGATGGGGCCATCCAGTCCGCCAGTCAGGAAGTGACCAACCTCCGCTCTGAGCTCTCCGCCACCAGCCGCAGACTGGCAGAACTGGGTGCCAGCAGCCCCCCTGCCTTGGAGAACCACCACCAGTACAATCACCACGATGACAGCCTCCACTACCGGGGTGAGTGGCACAGCATGTGCATGTATGTGAATGACTGTGAGTGTGTGTGCACTCACACCTAATCCCCTGCCTCCGTGTGCGTGTGCGTGTGCGTGTGCGTGTGTGTGTGTGTGTGAGAACATGAACATGTGTGAGTGTTTTGAAATCAGTAGTGGGAAGTATCTGAGGAATGTGCTGCGGGGGAACTAATATCATTCCACCGTTCATCCGTTGACCTTTTTTTCCCCAAAGTCCACACCAGAATGACAGTGGAAAAGGCAGCCGATTTAAAAACAAAACAAAAAGAGCACAAGAGACAGGGCTGGGGTTAGAGAGCGTGGGCCAGAACCGGTCCGGGTCTAGTTTCCCAGGCAGCAGCTGGGCTCCTCTGGGGCTGCACTCCCTCTAGCTCTGGCTCCTTCTCCGCTCTCCCCGAGTCTGGCAAGGAGTCTCAAACTGAGCCTCAGGATGAGGCACTGTATGCCAACATCTCTGACGGGGGCTGCCGACACCATGGCAGTGGAAAGAGCTGGGAAAGAGATGTGATGAATGAGGAATGAGCTTTAAACTGAAGTTTTCATGGGAATGTTGAAGTTTTTGGCTTCATGTCCTGAAATGACATACTTTAATAGCACTTATTTTTTCCCGTAAGTAATAACCTAAAGACTATGAATAATAAATACTGTTTTATAATTAGTTGTTGGATGCCTAATGACGCTTGCTTGCAAAAGAAATTCTTTATATATATATTTATATATATAGAATATATTTTATATTTGCTTCAGCTTGTGTAAGACGATGGCCTGTGTCTAATTAAACCTTCTTATGACAGATTCTGTTAAGCTACTTTTATATAGCTGACATCTTGGATTCATTAATGATGAGTTTTATTTTGTAATGAGTGGAACAAACGTGTAGCTGGGAAGTCCCTGTGATCTTGTTTGACGGTTACCCTTTGCCTGATCAAATCAATTTATTGAACAACTAATTAGCCATGACAAACTTAAAGCTTACGACAGAATATAGGATGGCACGACAGAATAATCTTTTCATCGCCTGCTTGTACATAAAGTCAGGCTTTCTGAAATAGTGAAAAGGCCACTGAAAAAAAGATCTCATTTTGCAGGTCTTTGGCCTCGGGGTGTCTTTGACTCAGATATGTTTAGATGCCTGGAGGTTATTGAGATCATACTCTACCAGGCAGCTCGCTGTCACTCTCCAATAGATGCTTCCCTGTGTCAGTCATATGTAGTTTAGCAACAGGGGATTCCTCATATCTGCTGGTGGCCCTGAAGGCTGATCTGTGTGAAATTTGGTTTTAGAGTGAGATGGTTTTTGTAGTTAGATGTGTGTGTGCGTATCCTGCGCACCCTCAGAATATTAGTTGTGCACATTCTCAGGAATTAATGCATTAATGCATCTTCAAGATGCAATTAAAGGGCAACGTCACTGATTTCACACATGATGATACATTTTGCTCTCATATTGCATTATGGGACACAGTGATTTTGGCGTTTAATCCATACTTGCCTTTTTTGCTTTGGTTTTGGTTATTCTTTTGTTTTTATTTTGTCATACAAGTCCCCCAATGTTATGGAAGTGAAATACTAAATTGATTTAATACCCCTATAAGTACATGAACAATGTGGGCAGTTAATCAGGATGTGATGTAAGGTCGGCAGCACACAGTGAACAAACCACAACAATCAATGGCTGAACGTTATTAGAGAGAAACCGAGGTTGTTGCTGCTGCTGTGGCTTTTTCTCTTGTGTCCTCATCAACAATAAAGTATCTTCCATGAGTGTTTAGTTATACTTTCAGTGTGCAAACTGGATCGACCAGGGCTGATTAATCTGCTGCCAAGAGGATATACTTTTTAATCCTCCAGGTACACACAAAGTATGCAGGCAAGGCAGATTGCATCACAGTCACTTGTCTACACTTGTTGTTAAATGTAAGCATATCACAAGACTGTAACCAGCTGGATAGCTTTTCTTGGCCTTTGAGACTGGTGCAGTAACCGCAGCATCTGAACAGGTACGGGTGCGTCAGGTTATTATACGATACGATAGATACGATACGGTTCATGAAGTGATAGAATAATGTGTTTGAAGGCTTATCAGACGCCCAAATACTAAAGAGCGGTTATTACGAGGAGAGATTTTACAACTCAGGAAAGGCGGCATCATTGAATACTTTGTTGTGTTGGTCACAAGGTAAATAGTAGAAATAAGACGTTCATGTTACAAAGTAATCTACTAGGAATGTGCACTTGCATGTGTTTGATTGACCAATGCATCAGCCTTTCTTGAGCTGCGGCTAAAGTAGAGCCAGGTTAAACTTATTTGCTGGACGACCCTGCGTCAACGGAGTTGCCTCATTCAGATGAGGGGTAGCGTTCCCCCCCCCCCCCCCCCTTACAGGGCTGAAGTTGGTCTGAAATCTTGGCCTTAGTGTTTAGTCTTTAGAGTTGGAATAACTCAGCTGCAGTGAGTTATCTGTTGTGTCCGTTTCACTCTCTGCTTCGTTCCAGAAGTGTTAACAGGCAGCCTGACATTCCCACATTCCTGAATGTCAGTGATGTCATACTTCCTGTTCCCAGAGGCCAGGCCAGCAGTCAGGTGACTGATCAAACCAAACACAGCCACTCAGTCCTCCACCATCCTCTTCTCCTTCAAAGTCACATGGCAGAGCCCTCACCTCGCCTGCATGGAGAGGGATGAGCTCGAGAACCGCTTAGCTTAAGGATGTTTTTTCAAAGATTTCAAGTTTAAGATGATTCGACTGAGAGGTTAGGCAGCTTGGTGTCAGTTGAGCCAGCATCAGCGTCCAGTGGTTTAGGGAGATTAAATGTTCTTTAGGTGTGTATCCCTCTCAAGGCCAAGCTGTTTGTTAGACCATTTGTTGGCTTTGCCCTGTGAAGGATCAAAGCAGACGCCACAGACAAGGTTTTTTAATATGCATGAACTGACTTCTTGTAAATATATTATACTTTGCCAAAATGTCAGGATCTTTTGCAGTTTCCCCGTGGAGCTTCAATAACATATCTGACAGATGTCCAATAAGGCTATAAACACAGCACTTCAGTTTGCTGTTCCCGATGGCCTTGGAGTCTGTAATCGTGAGGAGCAAGAGATTAAATCACCCAAAACTTTCAGTCTCTACACCGTGCATCACGATTAACTTCATTTTGCTTTTTGTTCAAATTGTGTGTAATATTTCAAAGCATATCTCGGTTTACTAGAGATTTTTTGTTTGATGTCTTATCTTCGTTTTAGAGTACATTAGGGTCAATGGAAAGGGCTTTGGCTGAACGACCTGCCTCCATTTATTCAAGCCGTTGACAGTAATGTATTTATTGTCTGGGTGAGGACACCCCTTATTATTGCTCCTTCCTTTTAATCCATCACATTGATATCAAGGCCTTGTTTAACATTCCTAAACAACGCTGATGTTTCAGCATCGATGTATTGCTGCCATATCTAATGTCCATCTGACTTGTGAGGACAATCCAGTTTGCACTCAATTTGTCTCAGGGAACAGAGGCTGTAAGAAAATATGTTGTCCTGTAAAATCAATGTGAACTCACCTTATGGGATATTGCATTATTTATACTTGCATTCTCTTGGTAGATCGGTGCCCTGCAGTCGGTCAGTGAGAAAGTGCTCATCACAGACTCATGGGAATCTGCCAATACTAATCCATAAACCTTTCTAAAACACAAGCATGAGGCAGCTGTTGGTGACTCATACAGCATGGGGAGTATTGATGACACATTTTCATCACGGTCGGTCGCAGTCAAGGTAAAATAAGGGGCTCAAGGCTAGGACCGAAGCTTTACAAAGTGAGAGGAGTTATTTAGGATGTTCTGGATTATGGAAGTAAAAGTCATTTTTGCCATAGACACTGTTCGGTGACTTCCAGGACTTTGGATGGGGATACAATTCTCGAGGCTGAACACAAGATCTGTGTTTTAGAATATCTGGTTCACTGATAGAAAGCTAAAAGTACAAAATATAAAACCTAGTACCATTAAAAAAAAAAAAAGCTGTTATGTGTGCTGCCGGAACAACGAGTGGAAGCTACAGATTATGCTTTTTAGAAACCTGATAACACTCAGCACTTTAAATCATTCAGGCTTTTGGGTCCATCTTTTTGATATTTGGTTACTGTAGCTTTGTGTTTGGTTCACAATTATGTTCACACTGGTAGAGGCTCATTGTTAATCTAGTATTCTGATAAACAAATGTAAACAATTAAACGCTAATGGATCGTCCATTATGGTATTTTCAAATCATTTAGAAGACTCAGCATTACGGTATCAAGTGTGCCATTAAATATTAAAGGCTTTTTATTGTAATCAGGACTAGATACAAGATTGCTTTGTATTTGTCCCTATTGTTTGCAAGAGTCATGGCCCTTGACTCCAAAGTATTTGTTGAGTGACCAAAAAAACACTTTATACCTCATTGTTTAGGAAACAAAATGCTCTCCAGTTGTATCCTTATTTCTTCAGTATGTTAAGGAACATTACAAATATCCTTCAAAGTAATCTTTCAAATGGGAATTTAGATTAGTAAAAAAAATACTTCCAGTACCAGCCGATCCTCCAACTCTGCAACCTTACTATAGATGCTATTGAGAGCATGGCAGTATACTGCATTCAGCAATAGAGGAAGATAACACAGCTTAAGGCTTTAAGACATTCTCCAAACTATACAGTGTGCTGAAAAACAGCGTTGATTAAGTATTCTCCTGAAAGACCCAGTGATTATCTTTTCTCACTAGAGGAGAAGCTGCACTGACTCTAATGCTCTCTGCTGCAGAGTAATTGTGGGGAAGAATCCTCTCCCCATCTGGCCTGAGTTTGTCAGAGGCCCCGGGTCTCTCATTACTTCATCGTGCACATGAGTAGGGCTGGGAACAGAGCGCCAAACTACAGGGGCAAAATCCCACCCACTCCAGCTCTTTCTCTTTCTCTCACTGTAACGCTCACAGGGGACCACCCGCCTTCCTGTTCGCTGTCCACATACAGAGAAAGTATGCAATGTGCTGTAACCTTCCCCCTGTATCCATCACCACCCGAATACCTCACCCCCTCCCCTTCTCATGTTCCCTGCCTGGCCTCCCTCAGCCACGCCCTGTCTGTGGTCAATGCAGCGTGAGAGGAACTGTGTCCAAACAATAGCAAGAGAGAGGCAGCCCCTCACTCCCCTAACATTTCACCCTCTCTCTTCCTCTTCCACACTAGACTTCCTCAAGTAAAATAACTTATCATGGCATAGCGAGGACTCCTGGGGCTCCAAAACCAGATGAAAATACGAGAGCCGGGGGGGTGGGAGGGTTTGCTCCTAAATTTGGAGAAGATTCAGACGCCTGATGTTTCCGAAAGACAGAGGCGATGACCTAATAGTTCCTCATTATCCTCTTAAATAATGGTAAACTAATGGTCTACAGTGCTCACTTTCAAGTTAATAATTTATGACATTTTTATTGCATTACTTTCTTGGAACACAGCTGACATTAAATGTTGATTTAATACAGGACAATTAATCATTATATTGAGTGTATAACTATATTAGTAAGGCAAGGAACGCTGACACAAGTATGATAACGTATGCAATTCAAAACAAACTTCCACAACCAAAAGAAAAAGAAAGATGAAACCAACCAAAAGAGATTTGACAGATGCAAGTAGTATAAGGAGAAAACAAATACAAACAAATATTGCTAATTGCATTGCATTAAGCAATATGACACATCTTTATTGCAGTGTCTGCAATTTACTTACTTCATAGCTAAGGTCCTTTTTCAGTCTTTGATTTATTATATTTATTTTTCCAATTTTAGTTGAGTGTTCCTGCACTTAATAGCTGAACAGAGCTTAGAAGTACTTACTGGCACATTGGCGGCCTTTGTTCTACAGTGGCTGGTAATGGCTTTAAATAAATAATGACTCTAGTTATTTGTTTCGCTTTCAAATGGAATGCAAACCCAGGTAATGAACTGACCGAACTGACACAGGTTGTCAGTGGGAGCAGAAGCCCTGTGGACTTTGACTGGTGAAAGAGTTTCCACTCCTGAATTTGGCTGCGTCGAGAGCAGGGAGGACAGCTGGGCGGCATGTATCCACTTTCATGTCCTTACAGGGGCAGAGGAAGTTGGCCTGTATTGTTCCATTCTCTCTGAAATCTTTCCAAGTTTGTGGTTCACCAGGAGGGCATTGCGGAAGTGCTACCGATTTCGTGTCACAGCATTCGTTAAGGGTCAGATTTGACAGAGGACAGCTGACCCCTGTGTGTCTTAGCTCTATTAGCAGAGGTGACAGAAGTGCTGCCCTGGACGTCAGCTGGTGCTGGCATTCCTTCAATTTGGGCGGCAGGTGGCCACAGTGCCATCACTACGCGGCCCCTGATGTAAACTGCCACCTAAGGGAAAATGAGCCTGCAAAAAAAAAGCAGGCAGGCAGGCAGGTAGACAGGCTTTGGAGCAGAAACAGAAATGCGAGCTTGAAGAAAGATGCCAACTCTAAGACAGAGTATATCTCCAACAGACATTCCTCTGCACTTGTATTTTCCAGGCAAGCTTTATCTGAATGAAACTTCACAGAGCAAGTCAGTGAAAGACGATTCAAGGAGAGCTGAGCCGTGACACTGAGCATTGAATTGCTTTTCCGGTGTGACACTCTTCCTCTGAGATGATATTATGCCTATCAGTTAGACTGATATGTCTACGTATGCTAATTAGATTCATGAAAGTCAAAGTGCTCGTTTAACTGTTTCCTTCCCACTGGCTCAGAACATGGCTAGTTTCCCAGAGGACTTTTGATGAAGACGCCGTTTAATATGGATTTCCTGTGTCTAGGTCATGGCTCAGGTTAAGAGCACATTATGAGAGTGGCTTTTATTGGCTGGGGAGCAGAGAGCAGAATTGACTAAAGAAGATATTCCTCAACGTTATCGCTCCCTCTTAGTACTCCTAGTGGGAAATGGACTGTAGGAAATATGAACTCTGCATATCTTCATTGGGTATCTTGTATTTAACACCACCATATGTCAGAGTAGAGAATTCATGTTGTGGATGGGGTGAAGTATCCAGGAGGTCCAGATAATAATCAGACTTTAAAAACTGGTCTCCACAAAAGACATCTAACCCTTTGTTTTCAACTTAAATCATCCAAATCCCTGTTGAGTCTAAACTCCAAACAATTGCAACTCTAAGAAAGAGAGGAAGAGGCAGACAACGAGGGAGAGGAAGCCTGCTTGCCTTCACAACAGTTTCAGCTCATCCTATTAAAATGCCTCATTGCTTTAGCAGCGGAGACTTTCTATTGCCGTTGGTACGTTGTTGTCTTGGCTGCAGTTGGAATCCATTCCCAAAAGACAATGGACTACACATGGAGGAAAATGAGTTTTGAGGAAGTGCAGAACACCCCCCTGTATCCAGAGGACGCAAAGCGTGACATTCCAGCAGAGCGGAGGATAAGCAGAACAGGACATTACTGTGTGCTTTTAAACACCCACACAAACCATAAATGGCAACAACAAAAAATTTGCATTGCACTGTAATATCATCTGCTCTCAAATCATTGAGCTACTGTCTCATTTAACTCAACGTAAAAATGAAATAATTTTTCAGGATACACTGGGGGACTTGAGGTTAAACTTCAGGCTCTCTGCAGACACCAATTTATAATGGAACCATATACATGCATATACAGTATACAAGTATATATAAATATATTCGTTATATATAGATATATATATCTATATATAACATACAAACATACATACAATTTACCCGAAATCTCAACTGGCTTTCTGTTTTCTGTTCAGACCCTAACTACAGTTGTTGGAGTCATATCGCTCCGGGTTTTTTACGCTCTTAGTCAAAGTTTTTTCAACTCACGTGTTCAAGGCGCTCCTGCACAAACTCAGTGAGCAGAACAAGTGAAGTTAAAACACACTCTGTCTCATCAGGATCTTACTCTTCTTTATTGTTCACATTTCTTTTTTGTACAAATGTCTCTTTTAGTTATGTGATTTATTTCATCATGTTCTCTTTTAGAAATAACCAGTTATTACAAAACAGCACACAATTACGTTTTAATGTTTCTGTTGACGCATCATCATCATCTCCCCAGGCCCCCTGAAATGTTGACATGAAGCATGTAAGTGGGCTCCATCCCTGAATTTTTTTTGTTCTGCAGCCTGAAGGCATTAGTGTTGAAAGCATGCCTCTCTGTTTTCTCCTGCTAAGGAGGTTCTACACAAATATTTATCAGGTCGCCAATTACTGTACCCTGTGTGCTCAGGCATACTCACACACAAACACGCTGTTGAGAAGGTTGTGTAGCCTATATGCATTCCAGTACACTTGTTTTTTGTTTGCAATAAGTGTCTGGCTAAATCTTTTACTCAAACCAAACAGGAGATAAGGCGGTGATTCTCAAAGCTTATGTGTATTGTTAGAAGCATGTTTGTGCGTTAATGTTTCAGAGAAGGCAATTCAAAGAGCCATCTTTATCACCACGCCTCTTAAAGTTGCTCACAGCTAGCGAGCAGTGGGATCAATGGCCAGAGAGATTGCTTAAAAGCGTCTATTTTCAACCTCAATTTTCCACATAAAAGGATCTGATTACCTACCACGTGTTAACCTCCAATATGCTACGGATTCATTACACTCATTGTTCCCTTTTTAAAACTGTGATACATCTGCATCCTCTTTTAAAACAAACACATCAAAATAAACCTGCTACTCTATTTCATCTGATGGAACTCTAATTCCAAATTGACTCTAAATCTGTGCATAGTCTACTCAATGAAATTGCTATGGGCTATTTGATCCTAAATTATGCAAATTGCAATGAAAATAACAAAGAAACAATCAGCAGTTTCTATTCTATTCAGCATTTCTTCCTCGCTTTACAGTATCTGCTTCCCATTATGACTAATAGGGTAAACTAATAATATAGGAAGCTGTGTTAATATTCCCAGCAGGCTACATCATAATGTATTAACTTTATAGTTTTAATGCATAGCATCAAGACAAATTAAACTGTATGGCTCCACGCTGCAGTGATTCTCTTTATTGATCGAATGGTATGTCATTTTCTCGTGGGTCACTCTCAGATTTGTTGATTTGATTAAAAAGTTCTACTCTATTTCATTTATTATTTAATGGTTGCCATTGACACCTCATTGTTGTACTGAATGTTTTGAAAAGTTTAGTTTGGCCTTGCACATTGATTACTACCTTTCTTCTCGCTATCACTGTTTAATATCTCAGGCTGAGTTGCTGTTTTTCACCGCTCACAACATAATTTCTTCAGACTTCACATGATGCGTGACAGTCCTGTCTAAAACAGATTGTTAGATGCTATAACACATGTTTGGACACACCCAACAGGTTTACCTTTAAGAGATGATTTAGTATTGGACGATGCAGCAGAGGCTGAACTATCTTGACTTTCTAGTATATAACTCTGAATATTCTGGATCTTGCACTACCCACAATGCAACTTGATTGCTTGACTAGTAATCAACAGGGCAAAGTAGGCATCTGCCCCGGGACCACAGACCCTCAGAGGCCCCGCAGACCTCAGGTCAACTGTGTCAAGTTTTTGGAAATAAAATGGATTGATTATTTATGTATTTATTTAGTTTGGTCATATGACTATATGAATTATATGAAATCATTTAATGATAAGAAACTTTAGGCGACTCTACATTTACACCTAATGTCACGGCCCTGTCCCTAGTGATGTCACTAAGGATGTTTTCTCCGACTTGACAAAGCCTCCAGAGCCAAAGACGACGTTGTACAGCTGTTTTCACAGATTGTGTAGTACTCCTTGTGACTACTTCGATGTGTAAAAGTGGTGCTTTGCCCTCCTTTGTCGTCTGGTATTACCAACGCAGCCACTCTCTAGTATTGGCCCTTTCATAATAAGGACGACAGCTCAGATGACTGGACGTAAGAGATGGAATCTTCCGTTCTGGCCACCGCACAATGAGTTCCATTCAACATGGCCGCCATCACTTGAAGTGGTGTGGTTCTTTTGGAGGGGGGTTTCATATTCAGGGGTTTCCCACAGACTCCACTAATTAACCATGGCAGGAGATTCAGCTCCTCTCTGTGTCCAGGAATGTGCTCCCAAACCCACGAGTATGCCTCTGTTCCATCCCTGCAGCAAAACCTCTTCTTTTCCAATTTATGTGCAGCAGAGACACTAATGAGAACCAAACTAAAGATGTTTATTTCATGGTGTTACACAGTTGTACGATCACATTTATCTGCTGTGGAGGGATAGGAGCCACCTGCCTGAGTTTTATTGAGTCGAGTTTACCTGTGGGTCGAAGGGAGGCAGTGGTGCTATGATACATTTTTTCATTGCTATCGTGTGTCAGCTGAGACAGGCTCTATTACTTTCCCTTTATGAGGTTAATGTGTGACACAGGGCTGCAGAACATCCACTGCTTTGTCAAATAACTGGACTGAATGAGAGAAGCTGGGTGTGTGTAATTTACTATCCACGCTGAAGTCCTGAAGCAAAAACAAAGAAGAGGTGAGGAGAGGTAAGGGGTGAAATATTATTAAGGTTATGAGGAAGGAGAGGAGTAGTTTCAAACCTAGCTCCATTAATAGACCTTGTGTGCTACTGAATTGATTTTAAGGTCAGTCCATAAAGCACAGTGCCTCAGCACTGTACTAACAGTGGCATCATTATGGTGTTATTAGTGAAGAGGGGGAGGACTGGAAGAAAGGGGAGGCTGGCAGGGCTGTGGGAGTAATTTACAGGTGTGTTAAACACGACTGCTGTTCTAGAAAGAGACAAAAGAGGTAAGGTTCAGACTTTACCTAAACGGTGTGAGTGTATCTTTTTGTCTTTCTCATATGTTCATATTCTACGTGCAGATGCACTCTTTGCTTTTACAAAAGCCCCAATCAGAGAGTCACACATGTAGAACTGTATATGTAACTGACTGCAACCGTACTGAAAAACGTATCATTCACTAAACATTCGGATAACTTTATTATATTTAACTATATATATATATATATATAACTTTATATTTATAACAGTATCACACTATGGAAATACTCAATTAAAAGTAAAACACATTCACAGTGTAAATGCATCCTTTTGAAGAAGAAACAAACTGACAAAAGAGGTGTTACTTAATTTCATTTTAATTGTCATTTTTAATTTTTAATTTGACAAGGGAAGACATTAATCAACATTCAAACACATGTAAATGTGACCGAGTTAGCCTACAGGCATCTGAGAATAATAGGAATAATACAATATCTACAATAGTTAGAAAACATACTACATTGTGGTAAAAGTATGTACCATACAGTTAAACAACATGAGTGGACAACATCCAAATACAAGTAGGCTACACACCTCATGGTTAAAATATGACGTTATTAGATTAATGAAATAAAATAAGAAACACAAACACAAAAAAGTCAATCTTAACATCTCCCTCTCCAGGCTCTCTGTTTTGCTGAATAGACTCACTTGCTGCTCCATCTGGACTCAATTAAAGGTATTCCGGTATTCACTGTTGAGCTGAAGTGACCATTAATATCTTTTAATAGATTAAACTTTTCCTTATTAGCTGTGTTTTTGACCTTTCAACAAGTTAACACCGGCCCAGTAGGGGTTTAAATGGTTTCTATTCACACTGTGCTGCCTTTATGAATAAATGAAAAGGTACCTGGAGCAGGAAAGCTGCACAGTAATTAGGCTGGTTTCACTTCATAGACCTATAGCAGCAGTAATGCTGATTAGGAAATGGAAATGATCATAACGGTGCTCTTGTGAAAGTGAAACAGTTTTTTCTCAAACTCTCCTGTTCCCTTAAGTGGAATAATCTCTCTTTTTCTTTACTTTTCTCAGCGCCACTACAGTCATGGGGGAATTCCAACCATCTCATTGCTGCTGAGTCAAAATGTGCTCCGAAATTACAGTTCATTTCGGAGAGGTTTATGGTTGCTTGGTCTGTAGCGTGTTTTGCAAGAGGGAATGTGGAAATTTGAATCGTTCCAGATATGTCATCCATATCCACAGATGAACTGTTTGGACAGCTTAAGCAACACCATGCAGTACACATAGCCTGCCTGTGACAACAGTTCAGCCCTTTGTACCCCGACATCTGAGTGTTTTGTTTTATTGTTCTGTGTGCCAACAGAAAGGGGAAATGTTGAGAGGCGAGCCTTTTGTCAGCGTCTGTGCATTTATGGATGTCTCTGCGTTGTTTTCATTAGTTGCCGTAGGGTATTTCCATATTTCGAACTCTCACGACTTCATGAACACACTCCTTTAATTTCTCTTGTCTTTGTCCTTACTATATCTAAACTGTAACATATGTGCAAACTCATTTATAATCATTCACAGGCACCGATGCTTTTTTCTTCTGGACAATACAATATTTCTCTACTTCCCGCATTTCCTTCTGTAACAGAGAGATAGAGACAAAGACAGAGACAACTAGAGAGAGAAAAGCAGACAGTGGACAACTAAGAAATCAAGAAAAAGAGATGATATGGAACAGACAAGAGGATATGAAAGGGTATAACTCTGCGACTGTCAACAGACCAATGAGCTGCGATGGGAAGAGCAGCAGAGCACTGTGAGAGACAGGTAATGAGTGTGTGGTAATACACCTCCAGACCTTAATTGGTTTGAATGAGCAGGCTGGAGAGCCTCTTCCGTCAGGCTGTGGATGAGCAGACTGTCAGGTGACAAACCATGGAGGAGAGAACTAATTGGTTTTCTCCTCCAGGCACGGCTCCTGTCTTTCCTCATGTTGCTGACAGAAATCTTGGCTACGTGGTTGACAGAGTGGGTTGCTACAAACCCTGAAGCCTCATTGTTTAGATCTCTGTCTGCTTGTTTAGAAAATGCAATTACATTCATAAACCAGGATTAACCAAACTCTATGTATGCTCAGATATCACTTATTTTTCTTATTAACTACAAAAAGGCAACATTTTCTTCTTACATCTTTTACGTTTGCTCGCTGCTGAAAGTTTACAGTTCAGATATAGTTTGGATACTGAAAGAAGTTAAAGTTAGAGTGGCAGTTGAAATATAATGACTGAAAGAAGTTAAAATGGCAGTAAGCACGGGTAGAAGTTGAAGTGTAATGTAAAGTGGAAGCAGTAAATCCTCCAAATTAAACTACATAATATGTTGCTTGTCCATTTCCTCTAAAACGACACATCGATTGGCTTCCTGATCTAACGCAGCCATCAGCAGGACAACATCATATCTCTGTGTCTTCCAAAGCCGTCACAAATTACTGCGGGAAAATCTGTTTTATGATGTGACTACACTATGGCTAAGGCTCGGTTAGGTTTGGGTTAAAATAACTGCTTTGTTAAGGTTAGGGGACCCTCATTGACATGGTTACAATACTAACACTTGTTAACGCCAGTTGGAAACTGGGAAACAAACAACAATCTCCTGTGTTAAAATCCGATACTTTGCTGACCCATTCATCCACCTCAACCTCTTCCATATGCAGATTGTTTCACTTTATAACAGCGTCACCTGACTTCCTCCTTTGCTCACGTCATAACTACTCTTAAAACGTAAAAATATGTCATTTTGAGGCTCTCGCTGAAACAACTGTTACTGTCGCTCTTTGGAGGACAGTCTCAAAGTGTCTCTTGAAGTGAAAGTGCTGAAAGGAGTTGAAATGTCAGTCAGTGTAGATGATGAACTGAGCTGGAAGTTTCAGGTGAAATGAAATCATGAAAAATAATGGTTGCCAGTCCAAGTGTGAAAAGTAACAGAAGGTGTCCGTTGCAGTGTCAGCTGAAGTGTAAACCCTGAAGACAGATGGAGTAAATTGTGCGTGAACGGTGGAAGTTGTGGGCTGAAGAATTCTTTTGTTGTTGTTCAAAGGAGACGTCACTGAAAGGTGCAAGAGATGAATGCAACTGAAATGCCAGTAAAGAAATGTCATTTTAAAGAAAGTTGGAGCGTTTCCAGAAAGTAAAGTCCAAAATAAGAATAATGTAGGATATAAATACTAGAACATGATCATTATGAGAACTGCAACGTGTGCATGTACTGTACACACACAGACATACAGTATCTCTCACAGTGTTTACAGTGTTTACAGTATTTCAGCACACTTTCTGCTGATTTATCTGATTCCTGCCCTTGTACAGTGCTGGTTAAGTACTCTCTGGAGAGACAGCATATTGACTTCATTTGATTTCTCCAACAGGGGTGTGAGATACTGAAGTGGATGTTAAAATGCAGACTCCGACTGCAAGAGAGTCTCATCTTCATGTCTAAATGAGCTCTTCGTATTAGAGGAAGTGAGACATTGTTGCTATCATACGGCATGTTTCAAGTGGATCCTTTAATACTGCTGATATCAAAGGATTACACCAAGATTGTTTCGGGCCTTACATATGTCTCCGTGTCACTGTCTAGTATTAGCTTTCTAATACAGTCTACTTCAGCTGTCTGATTACACAGCTGGAGGGTGAAGGTCTCGGCTCAGGAATGTCTGTAAACCAGCAGTGAATCTGTGTCTTTGGCCTGTGAGGGAATGTCCCATCTGCCATACTGGAATTGATGGTAAAGCAGGATCTTTGGGGTTGGTTAAACCAGCAGGGGGTGGGCAAGTCCATCACAGGGTAGTACAGGGTAAGCTGTATACTAGTTGATAAGGGGGGTAAAGTGGGGGATGGAAATGATGCGAGGGCGTGGATTGATCCCAATGGTAATCTGTGTCCAAATCCCTCAAGTGGGATCCTCCGAGCAGTGAACTAATGCTGCAGCATGGTTACAAGTGACTGCTAGAGAAATTGACTTTTCCTTTGTGTTGAGAGCTGAGAAGATTTTGCGGACCGGCTGTATACCATGGGAACTGCATGGACCTGAGACGAATGGAGGTACAGCAGCAATGCATTACTTTTCATAAACCAGGGTCAGAAATGCAGCGATGCTCTGCGTACACGAGCTGCTACGCGGTGTCATGCAGCTGTAACCTTTGATTGACAAGGTTGTGTTTCTACTTGTAATGAGATATGCATGGATACAAACATACATATCATTTAACTTTGTGTGTGTGTGTGTGTGTGTGTGTGTGTATGTGTGTGTGTGTGTGTGTGTGTGTGTGTCTGCATGAGTGAATGCACATGATTGGGTGATATGTTTCAAATTAATTTAGTTTGTGTCACAGGGGTGCACAGACACATCATGAAACAGGAAGTGGATGATTCATTTTTGCTGCACTGCTCAGTGTACTGATACAACAACTGCCTCACACAATAAACGAGGAGTCTTCTGAGGCTTTTAATTTTTTGTGCCTCTTGTTTCTGTGGATACAACAGCTTATGATGACGCAATCTAGCAGTTAGCTACATTTACACTATGAAGTATTTGATTCTTTCAGCTCTATTGTCCTATTTCTTTGTGCGTCAGGTGGATTTGCCATTTCCTGACATTGTTAAGCACTAAATTAGCCTGTTTAGCTCGAGAACCTGCTGATCCAGAAGCCGCTAGCTGCTCTGACATTTCCAGGCCAGCATCAGGTATGAAGATGAAGAATGGCTAATTTAAGAAAGGCCAGCCACCCACTGCCTACGATATTTCAGAGCACTTAGGTGTTGTAGAAAGTCGATTGAGGAGTTTGAGCAGAGTTAGTTTGATGTTTTTTAAATGACTTCTTCAAATGATCTGTAGATGTGGCTATATATGTATGTATCATGTCGTTTGCACATTTTATCTTGTAATTCTATTATAAAACCTGATAAGATGGACTATACAATATATACAATATAAATCTAGAGGGCAATCTAGCTCTTGAGGCTTCATCAGTTTTTTTTACTGTTTCCGTTTTTGTGCCTACCTTTCTGCCAAACTCTCAGACAGCTCACAGAGTATTCTTACTATTTCATTGTTTCGTTCTATCTTTAACTTGGTTTATATCTGTATTAATAACTATAGCTGGACTTTGTTTTGCTATGGGTTTCCCAAAAAAAACATAGTTTAGCTAGAGATAGTAAGCCACCTGTATCCTGACATCCTTGTAATGTAGTCAGTATATCAGGGCCTAAACAATAGTCACACACATTAAATATATGAAATGCACTGTGTGAAATAGCACCTTGGTCTTCGTTTCAGGCAAGATGGCCGACTTCCCATATAAAATACTGCAGGAAACCCTGGTGCTATCATTACATATATGTTTATTCATAAAATATTCTGTACAGTGACATAAGACTGTTATCTCATGGCCAGCTTTGCTATAAAAACACTCCTTGTGTGGAGAGGAAAGCAAGATGAATATTTCAAAACAACTGATGCAAAAATGCAATAACAGTTCAGTGAAGATTAAACAGAAAGTGGCACTGCATACATTATGAAAATGTTTTTAAAGAAATGCTTGTATGTATTCTTCACCAGCTCTAAGTTAAAGGAGTTAACGTGTGATCGTGCAGGGCAAGTTTTGAGAGCTTTAGAAAACTCAGACTGCACGTGCAGTTTTAATGAGAGCTGTGTGTGATGACCGTGAGTCTTCTGAACCGCATTAAGACTTTTGACTTCAATAAAATCACATCTTCTGTTGTATGAGATGCTCTAACATTTTCTTTAGAGAGAGGATTAAAGTTTGTAGCCAAAGGTTGCCAGCACAACTGTTACTTAGCAACCCTGGTAGGACAGCATGCCAAGGAGCAACAATGGTTGTCGAGGTCTCTCCCAGCGGCTGTCAGTCAATCCCAGAGAAGAAACTTCAGTATTTTGTTTGGTTCTAGGAAACATCAGAGTGTGACCTGTTAAACGAGCTGATGAAATTAATTTGATCTTCAATCACCCATACTTTATGGTTACACTGTACACACTGAAACATTAATCGATTGCCAGAAAATGAACAGGCGACAATGTTTTAATTGATTACTCGCTGTAGTTTTTCAATCAAGCAAAAAATGTCAAACATTCACCGTGAGGATTTACTGCTTTTCTCACTTTTTCTGTCACTGCACATTGAACTGTTGGTTCAGACAAGACATTTAAACATCAACTTGTTTGATGATACCACTGCACACATGAACACTGACGACGCGACGTAAGAAAACAACTACTGTCTCTTGTATATTGTGAAAGGTCTTCCAAAACAATCTACCATTTATTTTATCTTTACCTCTCACAAGGCGATTTGATTCTGCAAACCGGCTTCAGCTACAGGTTCCAACAGCAAATACACAGCAGTTTGCTTTCTGTACATGTTATTTGCAGTCGGGGCCGGAGGGATCATTGAGGACACCAAGGACGTGTCCTATTGTTGTCTCTGGCAATGCGTGGTGATTTGAGTGAAGATGTGAAATGTCACATTACACAATTACACATAAATTGGTGGGTTTTTTTTCATTTGGTATTTTTTACAATCTTTAAACCAAACTTTAACATTTAGAGGAAAGTGAATTCAACAGTTAAATACATTTATAAAATATACGGCTATATATATGCCTAGTCAAACATTTATTGGGCTCATAACGTCCATGCAACACATTTTGAAGCTTGATATTTTGCCCTCAGGTAGTTTCAGTGAACTCATTGAGAACATGATTAAAACTTAAATGTCTTATTGATGACGGTTTTGATCAACTCTTTCTTCACATCCTTGTTCTTCGACACACTTGTTTATTTTCTTCTTTTACTTTGACTTCTCTTTGTTTTGGTCTTGCTTTTAAACGTGTTATGCTTGTACAAGAGGGCTCAATGCTTCACAAAGTGTCAAAAAAGCTGAATTGAATCTGGCAATACTTATGAAACAAGGAAAATATTATCAGAACTAATAGGATTAATGGTCGAAACTCCAAAATACAACCCAAATTGTTAAAAACAAAAACAAATTTCCCTTGAACATCTATACATTTAACTTGACAGGACAGGAGCAGCACTGACCCATACAATGACATATCATATTTTTCAGTGAGATATAAGTTATGCTAGTGCCTTTATGTAGTTCAGACACATTTTCCTGTCTTTGAATTATAAAGTAATCTTCTGCTCCCCACTACTGCCCCCCCCCCCCCCCCCCCCTCAGACAACTCTCTCTCAGTAGCTTTCATGGTGAATTGATCTCCAGTGTTGACATAGAAGCTTTCTATGACTCTTCAAAGTCAAAGAAGATATGGTTATTGTATGAGGTTGGCCAGATGCTCAGGAGTGTCTTTGGAGGTCTGCCTGCAGAAATATGGTGCAAATAAGAAACAAAATGGAGCCTCAAAATTCTGAGCTACCCGTTAATTAACCAGACAACACTGTGGAGGAAGAGGGAACCGATGAAGGTCTCCAGTCACTCCAACCCTGTCCCTGGGGAGTAGCTCTGCCTCAGGGAGACACAGGAACTGAAAACTTGTTGTTGCAATGTTTCTGATTTGATAACGATGCCATGCTGATATTCTGAAATGAAATGAATGTTTATAGATCTATTTTTGCCTCTCATTTTATTTCTTCTCTCTCTGTTTGACTGTTTAAGCGACTTTGTGGCTCTCTGTGGATGCCCTGCAGGGCTCTGGCAGTATGCATCTCAGAGCCTCTCTGCTCTTATTACTGCAGTTACTCTCCTGGGAAGTGGCCCCAGCGGATCGAAGGAATGGTGATCAGTGACGCAGAACATCCAGGGGTGGGAGGGGGGGGGGGGAGCATTAAAGACTGAGAGAGAAACTGTGACAGAGTGAGAATAACCATCACTGCAGGAGCTACAGTACAGAGGCAGGAGGGGAATCTTAATAATCATGAGGAAAAGAATCCTAAGAGAGAAAGAGCTAGATGAGTTGAGGGATTTGGGGGCTTTAAAACTTCTAGAATAGGTTGATTGATGAAGGAGGATGCAGGAGGAGAGGGCAGTGAAGGAGAGGAGAGGCGGTTGGGCTCTCTGCACAATTGCAGTGTTGGCGGGGACATAGAAAAAGGCAGGGCGGATAAAGAGTGTACACACAGGACATGCAGAGAAAAAGTGCCTGCGTCCCTCTCAGCAGTTTCAACTCCTACAGCTAATGAGATGACATTAATCACTCAGTGGACCACTAAGCCAGTTGGCTATTGTCTGCACTTGTGATATACAGTATCACACGCAAGGTCAGCTTCCTGGACAAGTGAAGGTGTCCTGCTTATCGTGCTTCCTATGAGTATTTATCATTGCAGCCTGCAGCAGGAGTGCAGAGAAACAAACAGAGTGAGTCTGTAGACCAGCATACTACTCTGAAACACATCAGGGTAGTGATAAGAACACCACAATGACTCTTACACTGCACATTCTCTATACCCTATAAATGTTAGATTAATAACATTTGTAAGAGTTTTTTCCCTCACAAAAAAAATGGATTAATCTGGTTTTTGAACAGAAATCTTCAACACCAGATTGCATCAGAACGTTGTCCTGACAGCTGCTGGGGAAGTTGTACTATCTTCCTCTGAGACATAGTTTCATCATCAGACAAGAGAACTTTAGACTTGGACATAAAAGTTACACATTAAATTACTTCGGCTTTCTTCACATTTCCATCTCTCGTGAATGACTAAAGCTGGGTCTGTAAAATTGCTTTACTCCTCGCTATCGGTGAAAGTTACCTTCAGGCTCGCCTTTCTCCCTAATGAGAAGTCTGTTTCCAAAGTGTTATTGACTGAATTATATTGGCTAACATGAAAGAGTATTAACTGAGAGATGTGTAAGGAAGAAATCAAGGACTAACTACTATATCATTAATAGTTTACAAGTATTTCATAAGTAACTCTGAATCAAAGACGTATGTAAATGTAAAGTTTAATGATAAGATACTCGAGAATCACACTACTCGTATGTTACAGAAACCTATTTAGTATCTTATGATTGTGATCCTTAATATAAAAAAATCTGTGTACTGTTCTGAACAGTCGAATTGGTTGAGAATAAACTTTGAGAAAGCCAACAGAGAGAAGACTTGAATTTGTATAAAATGGTAGCAATAACCACTGATAACGTCCATTTAATCGCCTGATAACGTTCAAAATTGGTGTTGAGATCACATCAAAAATAAAGAATAAGATATCTCTTTTCTCTCTTCAATAAAACATTTTCTAGGAACATTATTATTCTAATTATTGCTTAATATCTAATTCAATACACTAGAATAACAAATCCTGTAACATTCATTCACAAAGGACATTTTACAAATATTATGAAATGCACGTATCAAGCATGCACATGACGGGCACACACGCCGATAGCCAACATAGATCTCCAAACATTATGATGCCTATTACTGGTACTTATTATAGCAACAAACACTTTTAACTAGCCAACCGTGTCCAGACCTTCTGTACAGGCTACAATCACAACCGGCAGATTAGGCAACTTCACTTTGCAGGTGTTACAATGTTCTCTGTGCCCTGCCTCGGTCGGCCATATGGCAGTGTCTTAACGCCTGGCGAAGAAGAGGAGATTGGCGAGGCGTGGAGCATTACCTTTTTACAATTTGTTCCACAAAGTAGCTGCATCCACTGTTATATGAACAAGCCACTTCAGTCTGTGTTTTTAGGATAATTGCATAACAGCAGGACAGCTTCCATATTAAATTGTAAATGTAAAATGAAGGCGGAGAAGGTAGGAGAGAAAATGAAAACATTAGTTCATTCAAACTCTACGACCCTAAAATAGAGGTCATCATTATAATAAAAGAAAAAAACGAATGTTCATACTTTAGATAGAGGTATGAAACGCTTCAGTAATTGGTGAATGTGTGAAGTGCATTTATTGCCTAAGTGTGTGGTGTGTGCATGACATGTGCATGAAGCACTGTGGTTAAGTTAGTAAAACTTAGCTGAGAGGCTAATTAGCACTTCCACTGGCATCCCACTAATTACGGTCTCATGTAGGCTGTAGTGTTGACGGAGAGGAGAGGATGATTAGATTTTAGAAGTGAATGCTCTGCTTCACTGCAACTCATCTTTTTGCTGCTCCCTTATGTGGTAGGAGAGGAGTAAGTGTTCAACTCCCTTCTCGAGATAGGGCCCGCGCTGAGACATTAGTCATTCTGAGCGGTGCATACTGCTGAGCGAAAAGCTGATTCAGGTTCTTATAGAACTGTAAGGTATTGTAAGGCGAAGGCAATGACCTTAAGGACTTTATTGTCTATTGCAACACTATTGAAGTCATGGCGTGGATAGCTTACTGGATCATTTTTCATTTGCTGAATTTTCCACCATTACTGTAAAACTCGCCTCAACAGCGGATAATTCATCACCTCACCAGTGGGATGTAATGCTGTGTGTTATATATTTCTTCCTCCAAGGATAACAGAGTGACTTTACTATTTGTGTTACTCACCCTCATACATCCCTTCTCTATCAAAGCTTATTACGTAATTCACGTGTAGTAATATGAGCAGTGATGGTGGGATGCATCGCATTATACAGTGTGTTGTCGTCATTTAATGTTTCTCAGCCGAAGAAGCCTGTTAGTATTGCTGTCAGGTCGATCTGTAAAGCATTGAAGGCAGTTAGGCAGATCAGCCTTCACACTCAGGACACCGGCCACCTTCCCTCTTCTGAATGATGTGAATTAGGTTTGAGAATGAATCACATTTTCTTCAGTATTGTTGTTATTATGATGAGCTAAGAACAGTGGCTAACTGAGGGGCAGGGGCAGAAAAAGCTGCCCTCAGTGGGGCACCATGTAGGGCAGCTTTCTACTTATTTTTAATGCCACCCTAGAGAGCACTTTATCACATTTTCCTCTACTGGAAGGGCATTTTAGAGGGCACTTATTTTTTGGGCTAAGAATATCTATATTGGATTAAATGTCTGTTTAAAATGCAGAAATGTTTTGGTAATTTATTTTGAATGCTTGAGTTGAATGAGTTGGATACCTTTGTTTCTAAAGCTTGGAAAAAAAAAACGTCAGGATGGTTTATTTGTTTAGAAATATCTGTAATTTATGTTGATACTCTCTTTTTCTAAATAACAGTGTCTCGTAAAGCCTGTTTGGGCTGGGCATATTCCAAAAATCACCCTGATATGTGAAGCGGGGGTGTAACCTTTCAGTCCAAACAGGCAAGAGTGAATAGTTTGAACAGGTTGGTGCGCAGAACGAAGCAGCAAAGAGCAGCACGAAGCTGACCAGGATGCTACACAATAATGTTCATCTGAATGTAAATGATCACAATATACATGTCCTCCTCTTTTAGACTTTCTGTCATTCTTTAGAGGTTTTGCAAAATTATTAATGAACAAATGAACTTTTTCACCGTTCTTCTCTACAATAATATTGTAGCCTAACCTTTGCCTCCCGTCGTGGCCAGAATCTCATTGGACAGACCTGTTGGCGGTCAGCTTATTTAGGGTCAGTGTTCAATTGAGTTGAACTATTGCAACTATGTGGACAGCTATGCTTCCCGCAGCTGCATGCAAAAACACAAACACTCTCTCTACATGGGAAATATTTGACATTGCTCGGCATAATGTCGAATTTGCACTTATGGTGTGAGAGCCCTGTTATTCCAGCCTTTACCTAAGGGTGGAACACTTAGGGCACCTCAGTGTGAGCCAAATCCCTATAAACATCCATTGATTCCCATGGCAGTCAAGGTACTTAACACAACGATAACATGTTGCTGACCGCAGGGGATGTGCAAGATGTCTGCAGTGCCACTTGAGAAAACACTCGGGTGTTGGGGATATGTAGATTGGATGAGATTGCTTAGTTTTTCATGCAGTTGTAGGTGTTAAGTCTTAGGTCTTAGGTCTTAAGCTTATGTACGTACTTATACATTATGTTTGCAGTTTCCTTGTGCTTTACATTTATTTGCATGGCTTTTTGTAATTGGGGATAACATCCACTCAGGGAAAAATCAAGTGAAATCATTTGAATCAGACATTCATGAATGTATCACCCCTGCTGGTATAATAATACAAGCTGGGGAGTTTTAAAACCAAATATAATCATTTTTATTTAAATGGGGTTTATTTGATAAACTAATGATTTAGAAATTGGGTGACAAAGATTGCAGACTTGCTAGTAAATTTGTCCATCATAAATGCATTTTTTTTCACATCTCTCAGAACCATTGTGTGCCTGCCAGTTTGAGGAGCATTACAGCAAGAGAACACATTTTGACTAATAGCTTGAGACTTTGTTGTTGGGTCCAAGACAGCAGAAGAGCACTTGTGGCTTTTTTTTCTTCCTATTATGTTTGATGCCAGGAGCACAGCCTGGCTTTTATGTTCTCTCTGCTTTTCTCCTGCAATTAGCAACTGTAACAAACAGTAGTGGCAACTATAGCAAGCAAGCGCTATTTATAACACGAGCAAAATATGTCACACTACAATAGCATCTTTTAAAATCAATAAAACATGTTCCATTTTATTTGACTGTTATTTTTGCTCCAGCAGTGATATAGTTGCCCGTAAAGCTTTGCTATATTTAGTTGTTGTACGTTGCAGATGATATTAAATTCCATTTGAAGACGGTAGTTAGCTGGTGCAGCTGACGGTGCGGTCCCATCCTTCCATCACTACAGCTGGCTTGTCGAGGCCCAGTGAACATGGTAGTCTTAGTTCTATTATTCACACCTTTACCCAGCTCCTCTCTTGGTCAGCACTTGTAACTATGCCTCACATACTATAGCTAGCTGTTATACTACAGCAGCCCTAGCAGAAAATCTGTGTGCGCTGTGTGTTACGCCCACCACTGACTCCAAGGGCTGCGTTACTGTGTTTTATTATTCGGCTTGATGAGTAGAGAAGGTTTCCCCTGGAGAGCAGGCTCTGCTCTCCCACTGGAGCCCTTTAATCTTATATTATGGGGATGTTTTTTTGAGCTGTCATTCTTCTTTCCTCACAAACTCTTCTTTACCTCACAAGCAAACTATTAATCCACCATTTGATTGTGAAGACCAGATTGGAAAAACAACCAGTTCAGAAAGCATAGCTCAGTCATCTCAAGATGCAGCTGGGATGGGTGTGGCAGGACTGGCATGTGTGAAAAGAGTGTTAATCAATTCCCAGGCCCAAAAGGGGATAGAGGTCAGCAAAACATCTCACATTTTCCAAATGTCCTCACACACGTGAACAGTATTATAGCGCTGAGGCCAGGCCCGCTGCTGCCATCGTCACAGCTTTTACCAAAAGCAGGAAAGGCCTTGGCACAAGGAGCTGGATGATTTTTTTTTGTTGTTGTGTCAGTGCTGGATTTCTTCCAGGCAGCTTTTTCAGCTTAATCTTCACTTTAAATCCGTTCTCATCTACAGTAGCTTTCCTGGTCCGGCAAAGCCTATGGGTTATGGAAGGGCAGATGATGCCCTGCAATGACCAGCTGTGACCCACAGTATCAACCAGATGATGTGTGAGTGTGTGTGTGTGTGTGTGTGTGTGTGTGTGTGTGTGTGTGTGTGTGTGTGTGTGTGTGTGTGTGACAGGGATTTTGTGTGTATCATTGTGTCTTGTGTTCTTGTTCACATTGAGCATACATTGTGAGGACATTGGCATTTTAAATATGGCATATAAATAACTTCATCTTCTTTTCTCCATTTTTCCTTTCATTTATTTATTGTACGTCTAACTTTCAAGTGGCAACATTATATTGTTGACTTCTTCGCTTATATATTTGGAAAAAATGCTATATATAAGTGCTATATTATAAAAATGTATTGTATTCACTCTGACGGCTTTTCTCCCTGGTTGACTTTGTCTGAGGACTAAAGCAAACCTAGCTGTCTATGCAAAGGAAAAACCTGAAGTTATGAATGTGTTCTCCACCGCTGTGGCAGAGGACAGACTCACATCAGTCCCACTGAACCTTGAGCTTACTATGGCTCTCCTCGAGGAGGCTGTGTTGGATTAACTAGTGATGGATCGGTGGTAGCTAATCCTCCGGGGTTACAGAAACATCTAATATCTAGGCCACAATGGATTCCACATGTTTCTCTCGTTGAGCCACAATGACAATGATTACAAATGCTTGATGCACTGTCCTACATCTGTCCTATGTTTACATCTATACAGCAGCCAGCATGAAGGATGATGTGAATGTTGTTTTTATAGTTGTACACAGATTGCTTATCATTAATCTCCAGTCCCTTACTATTCCAGTTTGGCAGGCCAGCCCCATTGTGACTATTCATCAGCCAGCGCAACATCATCATACCAGTCATAAGGGATGATGCATAACTAAACCATCCCATAGTGACGCCAAGGTTATGCATCATCCCATAACCTTGTTTTCCTGATGGTATTGTTATGAATAATCAACTGAGGTACTTTCTGCTCTCTTGAGCCCTTCAGCTGTTTTGGTTTTATCACAACATGGCTCAGTGTAATCACGGTGTTGAGCTCTACAATATTATATTTGGTTTGAGCAGATGTGGCATGTGATACTGAATTAATGATCGAAGGGATACTCATTCAAAAGTTCTCCAATGTACTTGAATACAAAAATGTAAGGCTCTCCTCGACTTAGTCGACTAACAATCGCACGATGTCGCCGACTAAAGGACTATTTGATTGAATCAACAGATCTGTAGTTTCTCCACAAAGATTCATGCAAAAGCGTCACTTTAAATCTTGTCCCTACCAGACATGTGCTCATATGTTTCTTCGGAAATAAGTCATTCAACATGAAAAAAGCATCTTAGTCGACTAAGACCAACATGTCCAATTAGTCCACTAATCGACTAAAAGTCTTACAAAGATGATACGTCTTTATATCAGCACTAATTCCTCCTTTGAATTGACAGGTTAGAAGAAGAATAGGGTAGCTTTGTACTATTATAATCCTGCCATTTACGTCTGACATAATTTAATTAGTCATTTAATTGCATTGACCCGTTAGGACATGTGATATTGATAAAAGCTTCTATCATCATAATTATATATCAATGTTTATTGTGATATTTACTCCAAATCAATTAAGAAACAGTTTAGGGACTGCTTTCTTTTGTTGTAGGGTAGTCTTAGATTTTGGGGTGAGGTTCTTTTATCTTTTATCTCATTCTACATTTATGTTTAATATCAGCCATCCTTTGCAATATAGTCAATAATGATATAGACTTGCACAGCCAGAGATACCTAATAGTTTCATAAATACATTAAAGTTACATTAAATATAAAAAACTGCTCCATGCTTCTTTAAGGTGCACTTTGCTGCATGCACTTTGTCTCTGAATCAGGGTTTTATTAATGTTGATAAGTTCCATTAAGATATTAAGTGGAGGGTTCCAGTTTTTTTTTAAGTTAAGAGGAAGGTTAAAAACAAAACTATTAATAACCCTGCTTTTTACTAAATTAAACATAGATCATACCTTGTTCATATGTCGCTTTGGACAAATGCATCTGTCAAATGGATAAATGTAAATAAGGTTCAGTCTCCCTCACCACTTCAATAATTGTCTTTCAGTCCCTTATGGATAAAATAACCAGATGCAAATGTGTTTTATTTGAATCCAGTAAATTGGATAAGTGACAAAACACTAAACTTTATCGATTCAAAAATCCACAATTGCCATAAAACTGTTCTACTCAGTGATTTTCAACATTAGCCACAATGGCCTAATACATCCCGAGATATTAAAGGGATAGCTACCCCTCATAAATGGTATGGAAACATTTATATCCTCACAGATTACATTTTCTTATCGCCCATCTCTCAGTCTGGCAATGAAAATTCTGCAGCTACAGTTTCACGACACTGACCGGGACTTCCTGGGGTTTGTGAGTGCCTCTCAGCACACTCCATCTCTCTACATGTTGCTTTTTTAAATCCTCCCTTTATTTTGTCCTTTGACACTGGAATCATTAGAGCGAGAGAAATGTAACATAACTGCAGACTGCTGAGCTGAGCAACACCAGCCATAACACCGGTAACCCTGGACACTCGTCTTCCTCAAACAATTCCTCCTCATTGATGTAATGGATGTGTCCCTGAACGGGTTCTTTTTTTCCCATGTTTCCTCAGGGCAGGCTGCTCTCTTGTTTTTAACAGCAGCATACAGACAGCATCCAGAGGCCATGGATCATAGCAGCCTTGGAGAAGCCTTTCAGGCCTAATGTTCTGTAAGCACTGCGAGTATTGATTCACTGTGTCACGTATGATTATAAACACAGATTAATAGGCAGTACGTTTTCAGCTCCAGGCAAAGTAAAATATTAGAGGGATGACATTTTGCTGCAGTGTTTTGGCTGCATGTTTGGGTGGTTTAATAGAGATGTGACAGCTCGACCTCCCATATACAGCATATTCAATCTGTCCCAAAGGAGAAATGTTTCTTTTCTTGTCGTGTATAGAGTTTGTTGAATACTAAGTCGACTTTTCCCCAAAGTATTTCACTGCTGTTGTTAAATAATTATCTTTATACATTAACAGCTACAGCAGTTTTCTGGTATTACACAATATTTAAATTTCCGGTTTCTGAGCTCCATCATGAAGGAGAAATTCATCGTTGCCATCTGTGTCAATGATATGTAACAGTGGAGCTGCATTGTGCTGTGGGACTGCCTTGTCAGCATTCTGTACGCTGGGATTTGGATGAGCTCAATGTGTCTGTGCCTGATAATACCAGAAGCGACCTGTGAACATCGGGGTCAGGGATGAGCAGTCTCCCTTGTGAAATATTCAAACACTAAATATCTCAACCAAACTCAACCCTGTTGTCTTTTCTGGCTCCGTCTTGTGCCAAAGGTTAGAAACATCAAACAGGCATCACATCATTTAGCTTTGTTAATGTATTCACTGTCGCCACTGCTGTGAAATTCAATTTAGATAGTGTTTCAAATTCTTCTCACATTAAGCGGTGCCAATTTAAAAGCAAGAGAGTAAATAATATAAATTTGAACACTATGGTTATTGTCATGTCAATTGGGAATAATTACTGTGTAGCAGAGAAAATGGTTCAATTATTCAGGGCTTTACATTTCAGATTATGGCATCATGTCACAACATCATTTCTGTCAAATGTTGTATTTGTACTATGTTGTTTATCCTGTACACACGACATCTATCGCACGTCTGTTCCGTCCTGGGACAGGGATCCCTCCTCAGTTGCTCTCCCTCAGGTTTCTTCCATTTCTCCCCCTTTAATTTTGGGGTTTCTTTTAGGAAGTTTTTCCTTGTGCGATGCGAGGGTCTAAGGACAGAGGGTGTCGTAACCTGTACAGTCTGTAAAGCACTGAGACAAATGTATAATTTGTGATATTGGGCTATATAAATACATTTTATTTGATTTGATTTGATGTCATTTTCTCTGTAAAACATCTCAACTCCAGCGTTCCTTGAGCTTTTCACCACTGCTTTTGTTCTAATACTTTTCTTTTTTTCATATCTCTCTTCTAAGTGCATACAATAAGCAATTAACAAAAACATACCTCTCAGTATCTGTTATAGAGACTTTGGTTTGCTGTATTTTAATGTGCACCACAACCCCCAATCAACACTAAACTGTAGCTAACAAAAACCTTTTACTGGACGAGAATATGTGGAAACAATAAACATTACAGTGACCTTTTCTTATACAACCTGCTGATAGCTAATCACCTCTCAAAGCTACCTCTTTTAGACATACATGGACAGATAATTACAGCATTTTTTCAGCCATTGTAAATGATTGTAAGTGGTGCCTATACATGTTTTTCTCTCAGAATAATACAACATGTGCAGCCTTGTTATTCAGGGTGATGTGCCTCCACAGTAACATGGTGATGTTCTCTCTTTTTCCGGTGCAATGACTGATACAGGAATGAATGTGTCTGCTGCCTGCATGAGGGACTGAATGCCAATGTAATTAAAGGTTGGCTGAGGGAGGGCAATGATGAGCTGTCTGCACAACCAATGATAGTTTCCTCCTATTTCTGCTTGAATACCCACTCTGACTCACACTAAGCGTTCGTCTCCTCTTTCCATCGTGTCGTGTGCATCCCTCAGCTGAGTGTCTGGTATGGAAGGGAAGTCGTGTCAGATGTTGGGATAGCCTCTCTGACTTCCTACCACACCCCGGGGGTGTTTCTGCAGTCACACACAGCATATTCTCATTAGTACTGTAACTAGTGGGTGTTTTCCCTTGTGATGATGTCAGGGCTGTGTTCTTCCCTTGTTGTCTGAGAGGAAGTCTCAGTAAGAACTCGATTCAGTCCAACATTAATGAAATACATGTTTTTTAGTAGAGTAATATAGATCTGCTGTTTAAATGAGATTGCTTGTTTTCTCCTTGGAGGAAAATAACACGCAATAACCAAAAGGGAGACATGTATGTCTGTGCATACTCCAGTCACTGGGTCATTGAGAATCCATCTCTGGAGATGGAGAACTTATTTGAAAATAGTTAATAAGAAGATTTTTTTTATCAAATATGAGTCACGCAGTGCTGTCACTGTCCTTTCATCAGAATGACTGTGACTGATGCTCGCAAGCTACAGTTACCAAGAACAAGTTGAGATAATAGTAATAACAGTATCAATGGTTTGGTTTCATTAAAGGTTCAGCTTTATAACTTTTATAAACTTTCGTACTTTTGTAACTTTTATAAAAACAACTTTTAGTCATATATATGTCACTATATCCCGACATTAGTGCATGAGACAGATAATCTGTGAAAAAATGAGAACGTTTTCTCCGGCCGGTGCGTGGTGCTTGTTTTTTGGTTTGACTGTTTTCAACGTGGCGGCCGGGTCACAAACTTTCGGATTTTAAAGGCTAAACAGTACACAAAAATATGCTTCTGAAAACATTTTAGGTAAGAAATAGGCAATACAGTAACAGAATATTGATTCATATTTGATCAGCACAACTAGAGTTTTATAAAATACACCTGTGCTTTTACTGCTATGACATGTCAAAATAACTGTCTATTAAAGTAGGTCTTTATTTATGGTGGAGTTATCCATCTAAGACAATATAAGTATAACAAATACAAAGGGACCTATACCTTATTTTTAAGGTAGTCTGTTTTAATAGATGTTTCCATCTGACAGAACGAGACACATCAATTTAAAGCACATTTATTTCACTGGTAGCTCACAATATCAGACCACCGGCTCAACTGCCAGTCAAACGCACCGCACAGCTCGCCCCTCAAGGGCCTTCTCTAAAGGGACATTGCAGCAAAAACGTGTTTTTCTTTCCTTCAATACTGTGAATAAATAAATACATATATCACTTTGACATGACTTTTGAGTGCAAAGATTATTTAATTTGTCATTTCAGCTAACTTAAACAGCAATTAACATTTGATATGAACATACCAGACAACAGGCCTAATGAAAATGAGATATGAATTAGCTGAAAGATGCCTAAAATCCTGCAGATTGTTTTGGCATTGGCTGATCACAGTCATTATCCTGTTGTTTGTGCTCCCGTCTGTCTGGTTTGGAGGTGGCAGATATTCTGCCCACTCATCGATATATACTTTTCTATAGCCAATTCACTTGCTTTACAGCACTGACACAGACGCAACGACAGAGGAGGTGTTTTCCCTTTGAAATACAATAGACCCTGGCTAATCAAAACCCTCTTGGGAGAGGGAGGTCATTGAAACCAGTGAAAAGTTCAGATGACTCATTTGACAGGGTGATGACCTTTTGCCTTCCCAAACCAGGCTGTTATTATCTTTATTTTTAAGTGCGTGAATCGTCAACACCTTTAATTAAGTGCTAGGATATATTGTCTGTGAATTTGTTTGACTGCCAACAACTTCATTCTTTCTTCATTCAGTCTCCCTCTCTCTCTCTCTCTCTCTCTCTCTCTCTCTCTCTCTCTCTCTCTCTCTCTCTCTCTCTCTCTCTCTCTCTCTCATTATTGTTGGTGCTAAGTAAAGCAGCCTTAGAGCAGTCTTAGAGCAGCCCGCTGTCCAATCTCCATATTAAAGACAGAGGGAAAGGTCAGCTTAACAACACCTAAACAGTTATCGACAGGTCAGGAAGACAGAGGAAGGGAGAATGGAGGGGAAGGTCAGTGATCTAGATAAATACCATACTGTCAGGAAAATAAAACTGTCAAAATGTGTAGATTAGGAGGGAAGCTGAGATCATTGTTGAGGAAAAGTGGTTGCGCAGATGGCAGTGCTCATAAGGCACCGGAGGGCAGACGGCAGTTGCTGCACTCATGGACGAGGTTCATGGATCAACTCATCAACACGTTTCATTATCAGCCTCAACAGCACGTGTCGGTGAGGTGTGTAGTTGAGATCAAAGTCAACGCCAAGTTCTAAGATAGGTGTGGTCTGAGCAAGGGCACCAGAAGTAGCGGAGTAGGAAGGAGCCATTGGCCCCCACACTTTACTCCCCTGACCCGATTTGGCGTCACAGCCGGTGTGATCCCCTCGCAAGATAGTCTCTTGTTTAAACACTGCATTTGTATGTATACAGGAGGTGCTGTCACGCCTTCATCTGGCATGAAATCGAACATTTATACAATCTATAGGATTTACAAGAGCAGCAGAATTACTTTCAGTTTGAAGATTTCAGATCAATAGTGGCATCTGAAGCCCTATTTAAGAGGAAATAATTTCCATTGTAATGCTATGGTAGCTGCTCTACGAAACCATTCCCTGGCACAGCGAGGATATTGTTGCCTCCAATAATCATCTTTTTTTTATATGGATTTTATAGGATTATACGCTTTACTCATGGAGGTGAAACATTTAGAAAAGGAGATGGAGAAAAAGCAGTCGACAAGATTGACGATTTTAAATCACATATGTGCTCTCTCACTCCACTTCTTCTTGATCTCTGCAAATAAATCCCTAAGTGAGAGGAGAGAAAATGTTCAATAGATGAACTTCAGTTACTGGAGCTCTCAGAAGTCATTGAACAGTGTCATTAGCTGCATGTATAGAAAAGGCTCAGTGGAGTATATTGGAATCACCTAACTGGATGAATAGAAGAGACAAAGAAAAGGGAAAAATAAGGCGAAAAGGAGTAAAAAGTTAGCCAGTCATTGTTAAATAATGAAACAAGCCCGATACACTATGTGTGCTGCATTATTGCTTTAAAATGCCGACCACAAATGCTGTGATTTGTAGGACAGATTCATATTTGCAACCTGTCTAGAAGCTCAAGAGTGCGTGTCGAATTGACATCATGTCAGAATGAATCATCTGATTTAACAGGCCTGCTACACAAACAGTGTTAGTATGAGCCCAACATATTACAACAACTTGGCTGTGTGAATATGAATATGACGTGTTGATGAGAGATTTAATTTATCTGATGTTGTGAATTTACATTTATCGTTAATGTCTTCCCCCTGCAGATCCATCGATGCATCACAGACAGAAGACAGTGATGACAGGCATGTGCTACCCGACAGAGATATCCAGCCTGATGGACTTTGGCACCCCAGACTGCTCTCTAGGCAAAGGTACGGTGTTGCTAAAAAAAATACAAGGTGTTGCCTTGGTGACAGCAGGAAGTGTGCACAGAGATTTATCCTGGCAGTTAACCTGACTGGGAGGTTAACACTGGAGCAAAGGCCTGCGCAGGCCACGAGTGTGAGAACAATCAGATAACAGCTCTTGGTACCTGGTGATGAGGGCCTCACAGTTCACCGCAGGCTTTAATTTATTGAAGCTAAATAACATGTTTTGTCAACCAATGCATAGCGCAGAGGCATAAGACTGCATTGACTTCTTGCCAGAGGAAAGCATTTTACTCTGCAAATTGCTTTAAACTGAATGGAGCTTTATTGAAGTTTTTTGCACCAGAGTTGTATTTCAATGTGCAATTATTGCATCGCAGCAAGGCCACTTATATTCTTCAATCATTGTCATCAGTTTGACGAATCAAATGTTTTATAAAGAGGCCTGTGTGGCTCAGGGTAATAGTCTCTCTCAGTCTCTCGTGTGAGGTGATCGAACTGACCAGCCTGTAATAACACGCACCACAAAAGGTATTGATCATAAAGTATCATCATCATCATCTCATAGTCACTACTATTATTCTCTATTGTTCTCACACCAATGCCAAACCCGAGAGTCTTCAGTGTAATTCTTGTATTAATTGTAATTACAATCTCTTCTTCTCATCCAGCCCGTTGAAGCTGGCAGAGCTATTAGACAAGCATCATGTCATTTCCACCAACACTGGGCAGTGTTGACAGTGGTGACCTCAGTCACTCATTCTCCTTCTTCGCACAGTGCCCATCCCTCCTCCTCTTTTTTATTTCACCTTCTTCTCTCTCAAGGCTAGCTAATATCTTAATGCCGCTCCATCCCGGCTCCCTATCAACACTCCCCAACACTGATAATGCAGACTGACAGGTCAACCGTGTACAGCTGAGAGAAGCAAGAGCAATACAGTGGAGGGTAGGAAAAAAAACTCCTTTAAGGATTTCTTCTGGTTTTAATGTGAGCAAAGCAAATGAATGACATAGTGATACAGGGGAGTTAAGCCAGAGAATAAGGACACAGAGGAGTGGAACATTTCAAACTGAAGAACTGTCAGGATAAAAGCAAAGCCGTGAATAAGATTCAGTGTCGCTGAGAAGGCAGGCTACAGCATGACCTTGGAATTATTGAGTGCCACATTTGGTCAAAATGTTCTTATTCATGTTGAATGCTGAAGCTCTTCAGACAAGTTAAGAACAGCTTTAGTCAGAGAGGTTAATATTTGTATCTAAGTGGGTATAATTTGCATATGTAAAAGTTCTAATAATTTGGCTTTACATTGCTCTAATACTACAGCGATGACCAGTGCTGAAAAACCTGTACTTGCAATAAATGCATACTTTCTAATGAGGCTACTATAGGAGAGTTATCCTTTCAATCTTTTGTTTCAACTCTGATCAGTCAGAGATAAATGACTCTGGCAGTAATCCTTGAGGTGTCAGCCTGTGATTGACAGATCCATTGCCTCATGTGACAAGTATCTGGTTAGAGCACATGTGATCTGTGGATGGAGCTGAAACATTGAGCGTCAGCCTCTGACAGGCACGACAAATGGCACGCTTGATCTGAACTGCTGTCACGTCTTTAAGTGCCAGAGGTTTAACTCGTCTTTTTATTTTTTGCACACAAACTTACACACATTATGCCTACACTCGGGCTTTAGTATGCTAGTTATGGCACTCAAGTGCTCATAAACCAAAAATTCCATTATAAGATTATATCCAGCCGGGCTCTGCAGGCTGAATTAATTCAGTTGCAGCGCTATCTGTTTTCGTCATACCACCTGCCTCAGGGTTTCAGGCCTACGAAGTCCTGTCAGGCAAACAGGACCAGTCTTAACCTTATTTACTCTGCACACATCTGAGTCCCCATCTAACATGACAGAGACTGTCCTTATCCAGACAGGCAGAAGATAAGTCCATGGAAAAATCCCTGGAGGGTTAAAGATAACATGGGACAGCCCTTATTAATAATCCAATCTAAGTGTGTAGAGCTAAGGCAGTTCGGTTAGAAGCATGAACTTCGTATCACTTCACCGCTATCATGATCCATTTTTTGAGGCGTTTGTATTGAAGTTGACACTTGCAGGGTTTTTATTCAGAGTTTACATTCCTACCTCTTCTGGCCAAAACACATATTCACATTCAGGAAGTGAGTAATGTAAACTCGTGTAGGTTACAAAGGCACTGTGGGCTCAGAGGGAATGCATAGCTCTCATACAGAGGCATGTTTTGTTCACTGTTCAGTCGCCGAGTGTAATTGCACACGCAGTCCTCTGCAAGCTCTCGGCCATCAGGTGGAGTGAGAGCTCCATTGACTCACCTGGTTCATTACCTGAGGCCTCAGGTGCAGTTTGTACTCCCCACCCCCCTCCTCCTCCTTATTGTTGTACTACTAGGGGGGAAAAGATGAAAAGCTGGAGTGGGCGTCGGGTGAAAGTTGTCTTGGCTGCCACAGGGCGTGTCACTAAACGGGTACATAGAGAGTGAGAGAGAAAGAGAGGGACATACAGAGAAAAGAAAGAAAGAAAAGGAGCAGGAAATGTAGCTGAGTGGCTCTTCGGGGACGACTTCCTAGTAACCTGTCTGGGTGGAGCCTCAGCAGGCAGGGCTGGGAGCGGCCGGCTGTGTTGGTGCATTGTGTGCGTTGGTTTGAATGGTGTGTGCACTGGTCTGTACGTATACGTGTGTGTGTTTTCATTTTTTTCACCTGCTATGAGAGCTCACACCACAGTTGACAGTGGAGTCGAGTGGAGCCTGTGCCAAAGAGGACATGAGGTCCGAGAAGGAGGAGGGGAAGGCCGGTGAGTGACATATAGAAAAGGAAATAGCGGGGGAGGACAGACGTTGTTTGTGTGTGTTGGAGGAATATTGTAGGCCATAAAAATGGTTTGAATCTGCGCTGTGTGAGCGAGCGGGCTCAAGTTCACGTGTTTGTGCGCGTGTGTCTGCATTGATTGTATGAGAGGAATTTGAGTGTCATGAGAAAAATGTATGATACAAAAGTACATTTATTCAAGTACTTTAGCGTACTCAGGTACAATTTTAAGGTACTTACACTTTATTATTTATTATTTTATGCTACATTAAACTTGCCTCTGCTATATTTCAGAGGGAAATCTGCATGTTTATGAATTATAATACATTGATAAACTACCCAACAATGTGTGAAGTAGGGTTGCAATAATCCCATTTATTATTGATTAATCCACCTGTTATTTCCTTGATTGATCACTGAATTGTTTAAAAGTCAGCAAATATGAAAGATTCCCAGTTCCCAGAGCCTGATGTCTTAGACTGTTTTAGTCCAAAACCCAAATATGTTTAATTTGCTATAGAAGCCTGAGAAAAAGATTACGAACCAAATAACTTTTGCTTTTGCTTGAAAGTCACAAAAACATACTAATTTCCAGCATCAGAATATCTGCCAATTAACTTTCTAACAATCAACTTGATCGATTAGTCTTTAATAATGATCCAATGATATGTCCCAATATTTACAGCTGAAAATGCTCCATTTTACATATTGAATACAGACATTTAGTGATGTTTATGTAAATAACATGACCGTGGTACGTATGTTTATAACAATATACACTGAAGGTGATTTTACATGATTTGTTTTTGTACTCTTTGGCACAGCCCTAGTCCTCGTTACAGTAAGTGCTGATTTATTTCAATCTATTCCAACTATAAGAACTATAGAACTAAAGGCTGACCCAGATATGACATGTTCATTTGGATAACATAGTAATCTGTTAATCTTCTCTAATGATTGTACATGAATGGTATTTGGTGAGATGCTGTGCAGACTAGTGGCTCAGCAGACAAACTAAAGCTTGAAGAACAATATTATGTACATGGTCTCTAGTGTTTGCATTAATGTTGGAACCAGCCGTATTATCCAGTGTGTGAAGATGCATTATGGGTTATTGAGGATGAACTTATAGCTATTTGAGGTCTTTTGAATCTCACAGGCTCAACAGTAACGGTTGCCAGGTTGCCGTTGGTAACCTTTTTGAGAACAATTTACAGATAAAAAGAGGAACAGCAAACCGTGCACCCCAACCTAAATACATTTATTTTTAAAGTGTATTGCCCACACTCTGATTGTACATGATGTGGTGTTGGCTCTCCCTTTCTCTTCAGCTGTATGACAGATTCATTCGCATTTCTGAGTCGAGACAGACTGGAGGTTATCTCTGAAAGTGGAGATGATGGACAAGCTGATGTCTGTGTCACTTGAGGGACCCACAAATCAAGACTTCAAAGTTGAAGGGCCAATGGATTGGTAGTGGCAATCAGCTCAAAGGTCCAGAAAACTACAATTTGAAAAGGCGAGAACGGATGAACAAGCGACCAGTGACTTGCTGGTGAGAGATGTGTGAAGCTGCACCTCTGGTACTTTGTATACCAGGAACTGAGGGTGGACACGTATCAGATCAAACACAAACCACAAAGACTTTTGTTTGGTTACTGTAATATACCTTTAATTATTTTATGTCACATTTTATATCTTAATTACTCAAAATATAAAGTGACTAAAAATGGCAACCATTTCGTCAACCCCAACCTAATGCCACTTTTAAAAGTTAGTGTTGAGCAATAAGGCCAGTCAGAGTGTGTTATCTTTATGCTTTGCTTGGATGTCATGAACAGTTTTTGTGTGTGTGTGTGTGTGTGTGTGTGTGTGTGTGTGTGTGTGTGTGTGTGTGTGTGTGTGTGTGTGTGTGTGTGTGTGTGTGTGTGTGTCGAGGTGGTGTATGGATGAATAGAGATGAGTTTGATTCCACAATGTTTTGCTCCTACTGTGGCTGATGTACTCTGCACCCTGAGGTCACCGCTCAAAATCTGCAGAATATAATGAGTTTGACTATTTGCACTGCAGCAGACAGATGGTACCCTCACTATGAGGTCACAGCTTTATTGTAAAGTCAAGAAGAAATGTGTCACATCTACATTAGAGCATCATTCTGTTGTTGTTGTTTTAAATAATTTCTCTTCAGCCTCTGTGTAAGCTGTAGCTACCCTGAGCTAATCAAGGACCATTATTACGTTCATCATCTGCATCAAGTGTTGGACTAAATATTATTGAGCTCAGAACAAGTATGTATTGCCCTATTTTTACGTGATTCAAAATCCTCACTAAGGATTTAAAAGTTTCATACACAAGCTTCAGTAGCACCTCTAGCGCCTCATGCAGCTTGTGGAATTATTCTGCCATGCCCCGGGACATGAGGGAGGTCCTGTATCAAATCATGTAGATTTCCAGTTCTCCACAGAATCCATCCTGCGGTTTCTGACAGATGTTGAGTCCCCACTACAGATTCAACAGGGACAATAGGGCCTGTGGCATTTTGATCCTCAGTGGCTTGTACAAGTTAGTAGAAATCATGGACCCAGTTACTGATAACTCTGCTCAGCCAGTGTTTTGTGGATACTATGACCTAATTCCAGTTTTTGCTCTTTTGAACTTTAATATGTTGACACAAGTCCACCAGGGTTTCAGGACTGTCCCAGTGTGAAATCATCAAAGGGTTTGAGGGCTTTCAGGTTGACTTTTTGATCTATATATTTGCACTTCCCAAGAATGCATGATAGGGACTTCTATATATGTTTATTTGGTGAAACGGTACTGTTGTGCTTATTAACAGGGAAATAACAACACCCCAATTCTTTAAAGGAATAGTTCGACATTCTGGGAAATATGCTCACTGGTGGTGTGCACTTCCTTGCCAAGAGTTAGATTAGGAGACCGATACCACTCTCATGTCTGTACAGATATTAAGCTACAGTCAGGCGACAGTTAGCTAAGCTTAGCATAAAGACTGGAAACAAAAAGAAGCTGTTTCCCTCAGATTCCCAAGCCAAGTCCCCCACGGACTGAGCTACCGCCGCCCTAAATGTCTATGAGCTAAGCTAAGCTAACTTGGATCCTGCTACATGTTGAGAGCTGTATTTATTTACTCTTCTTACTCTCGACGGAAAAAAAACGACACATTTACCAAAATGTCAAACTATTTATTTAAACACACCCTCTGTCCAGGTAACGTGATTTCATGAAGTACTTTAAATAAATTTGTCAGGACTCCGCACATCTTTCTGCACTCAGACACTTGGCACAGGTAACAAGTCGCATAAAGTGAGTGAGGGTTCATTGCTTAGTGCTTAAGGGGGGGACACTGGGACTGAGGCAATATTTGAGTCAAAACAGACATGCTGAGGCATGACACCTGCAGTACGAGAAGTGGAGGAAATGAGAGGGTGGAGCTTAAGCGGCACAAGGGTCATTATTATTGACTGAATTGAAAACTAGGATATCCATAAATACTACAATTACTGTACACAATCACCTCATTGTCATGGCTTTGCTGACATAAATCAAAGGACTATCTGCTTTTCAAAATGCAGCTCTTGACAGCAGTATTATAAATCTAAATAGCCTCGTCCAAGTTCTCAGTGCTCTTCCAGTGGCACATCCTTGGCAGAGTGCCTAATCTGCAGATAATAAACGTGTGAATCAATTACAGCTATCTGCTCTTGGCATTCTTGCACTGACCTCAGTTGTAATGTAAACCCACAGGCAATTAATTAATGGAAGCTATTTCCAATAGATACTCTATACTCGCACAGATATAGCCTACTGTATATGCGTACGCTTGCAAACACGCACAGATACAGCATACAAACGCATCCATATGTAGGACACATACGCTTCAACCATATTAGCATTTTATCTGATTTCAAGTACAGCATGTGAAGTATCTTTCAGGCAGAAAACGATAAAATGATCAACATATATATTAGAGTTTTAGAGGTGTACTGAACCGGAGAGCGATGTTTTGTCTGCAGATCACTATGAATTACCATTAAGTGGTGAATACTCTGGTCAGGCAGGTTTGAGAGCCAGCAACATGCATTATTAATGTCCATATGTATTATAGAGAGGCAGAGTAATACCCTGAGTAGGAAATTGACCTGACCCTTACATGCAGGGTCCTTTCAGGATGCAGAGAATACCGTGTCGAGGCATTAGGAGTTAGATGTTTGCTCCGGGTTCTGTCTGATCTCCTGGTATATGAGATGGAGGCCTGTCACTGCATTTACTGCTGTTTGTAGCTGAAGCATGTCAAATCTGAAACTATACAACCTACGCAGGTCTATACAACCCTCTGTTCCATTTTTGTACAAGTTCTTCCTGTCACTATAGCACAAATTAACAATGAAGATGCTTAATATAGAAAGAAAGAACATGTAAACCCTAATCGCTGCTGCCTACCTCTGACACCCACCCAGCCTCCGGTGGATTTAAGACACAGTCTTCTTTTCCCTCCGTTCTGCATTTCTGTCAGATTTGGTTTTCGTGCTGATTTGATGCTTTTCTTTCATAAATCCTTCACAAGTGTTTTGTTATTAGTTAAACAGAGTGCTCAAGGATCATAGTAGGCTATGTTTCTTTTAGGGTCTTGTCACAAAACTAATCAGTTTCAGAGAATGTGGACTAGTTGTACAAGAGTTGTGTTTTTATAATAAGGCAGTAGCAATGCCTCCCGCTTTCCCTGCAAGAAGACAGTCACTGATGTTACTGCAATCAAACAGTAGCTCCAATTTGTTGTCCAATCAGATTGTTGCTCATTTGTAAAGAGCCTCTGAGAGCTAATTGAGGACTCTGCTGTTTCACCTACCCCCAGGTGTTATTGGGTAAAAAAGAAGAAGATACATCTCACACGATTACTTTTTGGGAGTAGTCGATGACTATTAAAATGCAACAGTCGTGAATACCCTACCATGTTCTTTGTATACGTTTATAGAGTTAGCATGCTAACATTTCCTAATCAGCACTAAAACCAAAGTACAGCTGAAGCTGATGGGAATGTCTATGTTTTGTCATAAACCAAACTGAAATTACAAACTGATGGTGGTGCAAGATCACATGTCAATATTCCCAACAGCCATGCTGCTAGCGTGGCTAAAAACTAAAGATAAGGTTTGACACATCAGGGCGTACGTCGAGATGGTTGACAAGTGTTAACCTTACTATATTAAACATGTTCTCTCCAGTGCAGCTTAATTCTCTTGAGACAAGCAGAGTGTCATATGAGGAAGCACTCTGAAGCAACACAGATTATTGTCGTCGATACACAATTTGCAGGGTTTATTTCAGTCTATCCGCTCTTATTTTCCCTGTCAGTCAAGGCTATAATGTTACCTGCACGATGAGTTTAATCAAGAGCTGAAGCCGACTGCCGTCTTCTCCCGAAGTAATCTCCACTGATCTTTATACTGTAATTAGTGTATGCCAGAGCTCAGCAGACATATGCTCCTCTCATAATACAGTGCAGGAAGAGCCAGTGCACAAACACACACTCACAAACAGGCACATGCAAGCCCACACAAACGCAAATCAAGTAATCCGGCAGCAACAGGGGAAAACACTTCACTGCATGGACTAATATAATGATGAGTATATGCACATAAGTGATTAATATTACATATACTGTACGATGCCAGAACTTCTCTTTGCCTTCTGGTGTTCGCTCACACTACACAGCAGTGTACATGTGACTTTGGAGTGAAATTGGCTTTTCATTTCTGCCTCATCCGCTCAATTTCATAAGTGCTGTCTGTATTTGATTTAATTAGAAAATGTTTAATGTTAACCTTGATGAGTTTCATCACTTCATTAGTTGAAAGACATTTAACCCATCAGTTAAAAGTATGATAGACCTTCAGATGTAATTGCAGCCTAGTATGCAATTTATAATGTAGATTAACCGTGCAGATAGAAGAGGAGCTTTTTTCCTGGTATGTTGATCCTCTGTTGCTTGTAGTCAATCGACAAAGATGCTGTTTAATTAATTGTTTTTCTGACAGCTGTTGGTATATTTTTGTTAGTGTATAGTTCTACCCAGCATCATCTTTAATTCTGTTTTTCGACACAATCAAGAAATGATTCACTAAGGTATGAAAGTGTGGAATATGGGATTTATTGTGTCATTGAGGCAAACATATGCAGCTAATTTGTTCAAGTGGTAACTGTATCATTTAGCTCACAAGTCGTTACAAAGGCACGGCGGTGGCTCACTTCCCCTCAGGGAGGCTGACAGTTTGATTCAACAGATTCACCTGCATTGCAGGTAATCACTTACGTAATGTTTCCCATTGACGCTGTCCTGGAAAACAAGTTTCTGACGCTTTTATTGATTAATTCTCTGGAAGGGTTATCTAATAGAAGAGCTTATGAAATAATAGCGTATTAGAGGCTTTGATGAAGCATTTAAAAGACCTTCCTGTTTTTTTTAAACTGCACATATCAGCCAGTCACAGAAAAGCTTTGGTTGTATTGTTGTTTTCTTACATCCCCAGATTTGTCATATTGCTTCTAATTTTGTGTTAAGTAAACTTTGATATTAGTGCCCCTATGTTTACTGCTTTAACTATTTGCTGCATTGTCATGTGTGTGAGAAATATGCCTTTAAAAGACATTGCTTTGATGTCCTGTTGTATTAGCTGCACACCTGCAACGCTACAGCAGAACATCTCTCAATACTCTCTGTAGAAAGCTATTACAGTGTTCACCCTTTAGCTCCAATTCACCTGAACACCCCTTCAGTATTAAAATGCTTTGATTGTTCACAGTAGTCTTCTATTAAAAATGTTGTTTTAAGAGGAGGTTATGACAGCCCTGTATGTCGACATACACTTGTGAAGTTGTAAAATAGTGTACGACCTTGTTATCAGTTACTGTACCTGAGAGATTAGAGGAGGGGGAAGGCAGCAGCATCGCCTGTGGCTTTGTGTTGGACAGAAATAGCTGCACGGAACCACTGCACCAACTAAAATTACACAGATTTAAATTGTCAGGGAGACCCGAGGTGGTAAAGTGAAAGCCATGCACATTGTAACTACTCAGGGCAGAACAGTTGCTGTCACTTTAGAGAGTTTTGACACCCCTCTCAAACGTCCCACGTTTCGTGGTTTTACTTTCAAATAGACTACGATCCATTGAAACTGTGTTTTCATTATGTGTTATTGGACATTTTAGTTTAATTAAATGGTCAGTTCACCCAAATGAATTTATTCACTTACCCTTAAAGCAGGGGTGGGAAATGTCCGGCCTCCGGGCCGTATACGGCCCGCGAGACCATTTGATCCGGCCCTCGAGGTAATTCGTAAAACGCACGCAAAGAAAATCCACTAGCAAAAAAAAACTAGACGTCAATATTTTTTAAAACAGAAAGATACATGGATAAAAAAGTTGCTTTTTTGCATTTAGCATAAAAGAAAAGGGAATTGAATGGGCTGTGTCTTAAAAAATATTTGCAGAGGTTATGAGTTCAATAATTAGTATGGCCCTCGAAGGATGTTGAAAAAAAAAAATGGCCCTTGATAGGAAAAAGGTTCCCCACCCCTGCCTTAAAGGTATCTAGCCATGTAGATAGATTTAGTTTTGTGTCTCATGTCTACAGTTTCCACTGGAACTACTCCCTATACAAACGGTTGTCAGTCTTCTATCCAGAGTAAGATATATATTGTTTATGAATAGGGTTTTTGCTGTTGATGTTTTTGAATTAAACTTTTCAGAGCTTGAACAATTACTCAAATAAATATTGGCCTTTTTTAAAATCTAAAATAAAATTAAGTCATCTTTGAAGCAAATATGTAAGTTTAGCATTTCAATTTTTAATATTTTACTGCTTTTGTTTGTCATTGTAGACTGAATATCTTTGTTTTGGACTGTTGGCTGGACAAAATCATTATTACCTATTTTCACAAAAAATCAAATCTATCTGCATGGATAGCCAGAGGATAATGATAAAGTGCATTATGTAAATAAATATGTATTGATATTTGGGTGAACTGGCCCTTAAACCCTTTTAAAGGCCTCACTGTCAAACGAAGCTCAGAACACTGTAGGAAACAATGTCTCTGGTTCCGATCAGGCAAACCTATGAATCTTTCTAACAACGTCAGTTCACTTTCTGTAAAGTTGACTGATTGAAAAGGGATTTTTTTAATGATGAGAGCCAATCAATTCGGATGCACTGAGAATAATAAGTCTGAAACTGCCTTTAAAAAAAATTTTTAAATTTAACTTCTCATCCAAACTCAATATTCCAACACAGCGCACAGCATCTTTGATCATTCATGTATATAAATAGCTCCACTTTAATCCTGCATGTGCTTCATATACGGGAGACTAGTTCAGGTCTTTGACCGCCAATCCACACATTTCCAGCCCCATTTCCCCTTTCCAAGCAGAGAGTGAAGCCTATTTGTTCCTAATCATGAACCAACAGCCACAACACACCCATCCTTAGCTCTGTGTGTGTGTGTGTGTGTGTGTGTGTGTGTGTGTGTGTGTGTGTGTGTGTGTGTGTGTGTGTGTGTGTGTGTGTGTGTGTGTGTGTGTGTGTGTGTGTGTTGGCTTGTGACAGCTCTGCTATGCGGGGGGAAAGGGAGTGATGGCCAGGTCCTGCCTGGCATTGATGGACACTCTTATCAGGCCTGGATGAGAAGTTAATAGAATGGGCCACAGCTGAATGCAAAGAAGAAGAGTGGACTTCTCTTGGGACTCTAAAAGCTCAACCAAGCTCACAAGGCACTCAACAGACTATACTGTAGACTGTAGTGAACGTTTATTTGACTCCTGTCAATTTAAGTCACTTTTTTCGCATGAAACTGTATGTGGAGGAACGTTATCTATAGGTAGATAGGTTATGTCTGTCAGTGCCATTGGTGCAGCTTTAATTTAAGTCAGTGTGCAGTGAAGCAGCTTTTGTGTCCCTTCACACATTGCTTGAATGTGAAATAGCCACAAATTGAGGGAAGAATATTTCCGGAAGTTTATTTGCCTCAATTTCACCCTCAATGTGTATATTATTGGATGAGGTGGGTGCTGGAAAATGAATGCAAAAACAGATTTGGGAGAAATATGTAACTGATTTATCTGTAAATTAGACACATTTCTCACTAAATCCTCTGTTAATATTCAAGACACAATTCTAACACAGTTTTTAATTGTATAAAAGTGTATGACACACTAGCCAATGCTGTACGTGTGCTGATACATAATACTGAGCTTGGGAAATACTCATAGACTCTGAGTAAAAAGGGGAAAAGGCTCATCATCATTTGAGAATCATTTTAATTAACAGATTCTTTGCTAAACACAAATGCTGTGCCTGCTAACGACAAGAGCAGAACAACCTTCACATCAGAGCAAGAGCAGCTAACAATTTAAACAGCCTGTTTAGAGTTGCAGATTAAGCAGAACACAATAAATCACCTAAACAATTCAAACTTCTGTCCGGTAGCATCTAAAGCAGAAGCTGGGCTCCCCGTGACAAATATAGGAAAGCCTGTACGTAAACAGATGAATATGCGGATTTCGGCTGCAAGAAGGCTGTGAACAATTGCTCTCCCAGGGAAACAAACTCTTTTTGTCACATGCAGCACACAGCTGCCCAGCGTGTTTCCATAGTCCTGAGTCGACAGAGACTGATGCACTGTCCCTTCCTCTCTTATCGGAGCCGCTGCAGCCCCACGAGGTCTGGCTGCAGGCCTGCAGAGACGTTCTGTCTCACACAAACACACGCATACATACTTTGTTGCATGCACACTTACTTTTGATTTTACACAACTTTGCACAGAGTATTGTAGGGATCTGCATACAATTAAGGGTATACTCTTTTTTTAGTCATTATATTTTTCAGCTACACGAGCATCCTGACTCTAGGGATGGCAATGTTTGGTCCAGACTGAAATAATTCAATAACTATTGGACTGGGATGAAATCTTGAGAGGATGAAGCCTACTGATTTTAGTGATCTGTTGACTTTTCTTCTAGCAGGTTGACGTTTGTGGTTCAGCGGGAAATATCTTGTCGACTGTTGGATAAATTATGCAATGTCTTTGTGACGATGGAGATTTTTATCTAGGGCCATCATTAGGTCAAATTTCAAATTAATCTCTAATTAAATGTTTCTCATATAATAACTTGGAGGATATAATTGTTCTCTATCTGTATTTTAAGGTCAATTATTTATGTATGACTTATAATTAATTATTAAATAATTCTGGCTCTACCCTCTGGATAATTATTACATTTATTTCACCATAACAACAATTAAACAATAAAAACAAATACTTCTTCTTTAAAATGTGCATTAGAGCCTTCCGGAGATGCTGGAGACTTGCTAGTTTTTTATATAATGTTAGGAATACAACTAATGACTAATTATTAATTAATCTGTCGACTTTTTTTTCAATTAATTCAATTAATTGGTTTCTCTATAAAATGTCAAAATGCAGTGGAAAGTGCTAATCACATGTTCCCAGATCTTAAATTGCTAATTTTGTCCGAAAAACAATACAAAACCCAAAAATATTGCATTTATAATCATGAAGAGAAGCATAGCATGACTTTAAATATTGTTAATCAAAGTATTGGATGAGATGCTACTTTTCTCTGCTGTACTGCTGTATCATAAAGGTGGTGAATATCACATGTATTATCAGGGGCTGCAGATTGTATAGTATAGTTGTAAAGTACTGTATATTATAGTATAGTATGGTATAGTATGGTATAGTATAGTATAGTATGGTATAGTATAGTTGTAAAGTACTGTATATTATCGTATAGTATGGTATAGTATAGTATGGTATGGTATAGTATAGTATAGTTGTAAAGTACTGTATAGTATAGTATAGTATGGTATAGTATGGTATAGTATAGTATGGTATAGTATAGTATGGTATGTATGGTATAGTATAGTTGTAAAGTACTGTATATTATAGTATAGTATAGTATGGTATAGTATTAGTATGGTATAGTATGATTATATTAATTAGGTATAGTATAGTTATGGGTCTAGGTATAGTCGGTATAGTTATATTCTTGTATTCCGTCTGGTCTCGTCTCGTCTCGTCTCGTCTGTCTGTCTCGTCTGGTCTGGTCTCGTCTCGTCTGGTCTCGCGTCTCGTCTGGTCTGGTCTCGTCCGTTGTTCCGTCCTGTCTCTTCTCGTCTCGTCTGGTCTCGTCTCGTCTCGTCTCGTCGCGTCTGTCTCGTCTGGTCTCGTCTCGTCTGTCTCGTCTGGTCTCGTTCTTCTCGTTGTTTCCCGTCCTGTCTTTCTCGTCTCGTCTGGTCTCGTCTCGTCTGGTCGGTCTGGTCTGTCTGGTCTCGTCTGGTCTCTGTCTCGTCTCGTTCTCCCGTCCTGTCTCTTCTCGTTTCGTCTGTCTCGTCTGTCTCGTCTGGTCTCTCTCGTCCTCGTCTGGTCTCGTCTCGTCTGGTCTGTCTGGTCTGGTCTCGTCTGGTCTCGTCTCGTCTCGTCTCGTTGTCCCGTCCTGTCTCTTCTCGTCTCGTCTTGTCCGTCTCGTCTGGTCTCGTCTGCCCGTCTCGTCCTGGTACGTATGTATATGTTAGTTGTATGTATAGTATGGTCTAGTTAGTATGGTTTAGTATAGTATAGTATAGTATGGTTAGTATAGTTGTGTAGTTATATCAGTATAGTATAGTATGTGGTATCGTATAGTATCTATAGTCTGTATCGTTTTAGTATAGTCTAGTATGGTATGGATCGTTAGTATGTATCGTCTGTTAAGTATAGTTATAGTATAGTATGGTATGGTATAGTATAGTATAGTATAGTATAGTATAGTATAGTATAGTATGGTATAGTTGAATTCTTTGGCTGCTTGTTTATGTAATTTGTCTCTGTTCTTATGAAAAGTGTCCATTCTTTTGTACCTGCCCTTATGTGTGCGATATAAAGCATTGTGAGAAAGTGTTCCTCTGTTGCTGCTATGGTATTCCCTCATTGGACTAAAATTCAAACCATGAAAGACCTCTTCTTATCTGTCTGTCCTGTTCCTCAGCAAATGTGTCCACCAGCTTCTGTCCTCTCCTTAATTTCCTGCTCCTGTTTATTTGCCTGTTTTCCTCGAGGGTTTGGAGGCATTTCACAGCGGATGGAAAACGCTGACGAGCATGGCTAAAGCGTGGGTCGCTGATACTTTATTAAGTCTTATCAGACTTCTGTCTCTCACTTACTCACAAACCTCGCAGGTTTTAGTCCTGAGTCTGTCACTCAGCATTTATCTGAATTTCTTAAACCCCTACAGCCACAGCTGAGGGGGAGCTGTGAGTCTTGAGGGGGTTTGATGTGTTGATTTGAGCGTCTATTTTATGATGTGCTGCTGCTCCGACATAATCACACCTTTTCTCTTTAATTCCAGATGTTTAAAACTGCTTTCTTCATTTCCTGCTGCTTCTACCTTTTAGCTTTTCCTCTTATTTTGTTGTTTATTGTCTTTTTTCTTGTTTCCCTCCATTTTCCTACTTTTTCTTCCCTCTACTTCTTCATAGTCTGTCCTCTAGTCATCTGTCTCTCTTCTGATTTCATGTTCTCAATCCAGCACGCTCAGGTTCCTCATTCCTCGTCCACATTCTCTAAATTCCAAAACTCTCTCTCTCTCTCTTTCTCCTTCAGTGTTGTTGCGTGAGGAGGTGGCCCAGCTTCAAGACGAGGTCCACCTGCTGAGGCAAATGAAGGACATGTTGAGTAAGGACCTGGAGGAGACCCAGGGTGGCTGCTCTGCCAATCTGCTCTCAGCCACCGAGCTCCGTGTGCAGCTGGGTGACAAGGAGCAGGAGCTGGACCGAGCCAAGGAGGCCTTACAAGGTCAGGAGCCAACACAGGCATCTTTTCATCTCACCTACGTAATCCACCAGAGTCCCTTCTTTCCAACAGCTACTTCAAATACACAACAAATACAGCTGTCCAAGCTTTTAGTTGGAAGTTTCACCCTTTTCAACTTCCATCCAGCCAGAATATGTCGTAACTAAGTCGGGTTTGTTGGTTGGTTGGTATGTGTCATGCTAAACATTTCCCATGTGGGATTGCAAAACAAATTTAAAAAATAAAACTTCTTAGGTAACACGTATACAATACAAAACCAGAAGAAACATCCAAAAATAATTAATCAGTCAAAGAAGTGATTTGCTGAATATTAAAAGGAAGGAAAAAATAAAATACTCTTTTACTTTTCATCTCCGGGGTTTTCTCCAAGTCACTGGCTAACTTAAATGTTTCATATTTAATTGTATATATTCTCAGTTATGTTACATTTCTTGATATCAAGGATAACAAACAATTAGATGCAAATATGTACATTCAGTCTGCTTCCTTCAAACGAGGTTTGCCCAAAAGCTAACAAGATGAGAATCATTGTTTTGAAGTGTCTTGGTCTAATTGGAGCAACATATGTTCTTTGATTTATGTACAACAAACAACAATGAATCATTTAAGGAGCCGATATTAACTCATTTAAGACCAACATATGTATATTGTGCAAATCCAACACATCCACACACATTGAAGTTGATTTTCTGAGTGTATGAACAGCCAACTCTAAACATCTGTGTTTTGTTTTCTATGTGCCAAATATATGAAACATGTTTACTCAAACCTGATCCTTCATGTTTGGAGGAACGACGACAGATACTGTATGTGTGCAAGTGTTTCGACATTGTTCAGAATTGGGTGTCGCCCCTGATGAGCAGCCAAGTAGACTCATTCACCTCATTTTAATTATCATCCATCAATCATGTGATAGAAGCTTTACTCTTAAATATTAATGTGGTATTGATGTACCGCAGACTGGAATGCGGTGCTGATTGTGTAGTATTGGATTGTGTTTATGTCTTGTAGAAAAACAAATCCAACCATAATGCAACAGTTCCCATCTTTGGGAGGGAAGTAAAAAAAATCAGTCCTACATTAACGATGATTGCTTGCAAACAAAATAGGAGGGGAAAAGGCAGATTTAGTTTAGTTTAACTCTATTCTCTACATGTTAATCTCTGAGTTGCATGTGGTAATCTGCGAGCTCGTAAACTGTGTTGTGTAACTGCTGCAAAACTGGTTTGAATGTTGAGTGTAAAATATGAGCATTGTCAGGAGGAATGCCTCCTGAATGACACATGTGTGCAGCTATGAAAAGTACAGGTTCCAGTCTTGGCTCTCCATTGAGCACAAACTCTCAAGAGAACATTTGTTGTTAGCGTTGCTTGCAAAGAGCCCCACCAGTTGCATCATAGCTGTTGAGTTTTCTCTGCAAGAGAATGAAGTTGAAAGAAATCGGATCCAATCGGTCTTCTCCAGGTTGAGCCAAGAGAGTCTCCACATGCCAGCCAAAACAGTTCCATGTACGAATGAATAAGTGCTGCTGTGCCACTTATCTTTTAAGATGATTGCATAATTTTTCTGAAAAAACAAACATCAGTTGCAGCCGCTCGTTGACAGCAGGCACAGTGTCATCTAGTGGCTCCCTGCTGCAATTGCAAAGCTTTGTTTATGATTTTGACGCAGCCAAATCTCATTGACATTTATTTGTTTTGTTCAGTCCGACAGTAAAAGTGGCTGTTAAAATGCTCCTTGATTAACAGGATGTGAATGTTTTTGTCTGTGTGTTGCAGCTATGAAAGCTGACCGCAAGCGTCTAAAAGTGGAGAAGGCCGACTTGATGAGTCAGATGCAGCAGCTGTACACAACACTGGAGAGCAGAGAAGACCAGCTGCGGGAATTCATACGCAACTACGACCAACACCGAAAGGTAATCACTATCATTCATCACTATTAGCTTACTGCAGATACAGGTGTAAATCTTTATTGGTGTAAATATCGACCAATAAGAAATGTAAGTGCAGAAAGAAATTTGAAAGTGTGTCTCCATTACAGAGTGTTGCCACTGATAGAGTACTACCTTTACAAGCGGTATATAAGATGTTTAATAAATGGTTTATAACACATTATAAAGTAGTTGTATACAGATATAAGTGTTTATTAATGTATTTGTCAACAACTATAACTCCTTCTGTGGACACACTTAAGTGGAGGCTTCTGTATAATCAGATAATGAAGGACAAACACAGTTGTGATAATATAAAATATATGACAAAAACTGTACATAAATAAACACTTAAAAATATCTTTATCTGTTCACGAACACATTATATTGTGTTATAAACCCTTCATCAAATGTGTTGCTCATAAATGCCAGATAGGGGGAGTTCGTGTTTGGAGTTGTATATTATGATCATAATCATAAATGCGTATTAAGGCTATGTGATATGGAAATAAATATAAGATTTTTTTTAACTCTCAAACATCCACCCTCTTAAAGGAGTTTTGACATTTAACACAGAATGTAGCTCTGATACACTTCCCGACCCCAGTGTCGAGCTCCATTGATCGTTCAAGGTGAGCTTGGCGAGGATTAACCGCGTCTTTGTGTGTGCGTGTTCTTCAGGAGAGCGAGGATGCAGTGAAAGCCCTGGCAAAGGAGAAGGACATGCTGGAGAGGGAGAAGTGGGACCTGAGGAGGCAGACCAAAGAAGCCACAGAACAGGCCAACACCCTGCGTTCTCAGATGGACATGAAGGAGAACAGGGTCAAAGAACTGGAGGCCGAGCTCACCATGGTGAGTCAGCCTGCACACAAACACAAGCGCAACTTTGTTGAATTAATAATCTAAGCACAATAGTATGACCTTAACATCATTATGTGGTGTATAAATGTAAACAAATTGTGGGTTTGCAATCCCGTCGTTACACAGTAAGCACAGTAAGTGTCTCCGCTGCATATCCTCATCCCTTCCCTCTCTCAAAGCATTTATGCTTTCTCCGGGCTGAGGAAGAAATGCATTCCTTTTTTCTCTGCGTTGCTGTGTCGGTACCTCGGAGGTACAGATGTCAGTCTGTGTGTCATTAATCTCTCTCCTCCCTCGGCGAGTCACAACCACCCACAGATCCTCACATCAAGCTGCATCACAGATCAGATTGTTTTGGTACATCAATGCCAGAGCTGCATCGCTGTTCAGCAACTCAGCCACAAAATATCTTTCTACCTTCTTTCTGTTCTCTTCTGTTCTCTATTTAAAATCTTGTTGTTTACAAATGTTTTTTCTACCACTAATTTGACAGACACTGAATGTTGTGTACATGTGTTTTATGTAAGACATGTTTATATATATATATATATAACACATTTAAAATGTCATGAAGAAAAACAGAATAAACACAAATTAAAAGCATAAAATCATATTTGACATCAATTCCAAAAGATGTAAACTGTATGTGAATCTATGTGAGTGTGTTTGTTTTACTTTCAGCTCATGCTCAGTTTCTTTTTCTCGTGTGTCTCCCAGGCAAAGCAGTCTCTGGCCACCTTGACAAAAGACGTACCTAAGCGCCACTCGTTGGCCATGCCTACAGAGCCTGTGGTGAATGGCAGTCAGGAGTGGGTGATGCAGGCCGACCTGCCGCTCACGGCCGCCATTCGTCAGAGCCAACAGACCCTCTACCACGGACACACCACGGACAGACAGGGTAGGCTCTATTATCTGCTCTGCCTCTCAGTCTCGATGCTGCTTGGTGTTGCTTTTACAGACTAAACTTACTAACAGAGGGTCTCCTGGAGGTTTCTCATACTAACGGTGTTTTTTCTCAACATGTGTGAATATATTTGGGTGTATGTGTGTGGGGCACATCCAGCTGTGGTCAGGATCAGCCCCTGTCACTCTCGCCAGCCCTCTGTCATCTCCGACGCCTCGGCAGCCGATGGAGACCGTTCATCCACGCCGAGCGACATCAACTCGCCTCGTCACCGGACGCACTCCCTCTGCAATGTAAGAGCTGCCTGGCCCCCTCGACCAAGTAATCACACCTCCGCACTTTTCTATAAGTACCTCCCTCCTCTTTGTCTTCTGCTGTTTGTGTCTGTCTCTCTGTTCTGACGGCCTGCTGGGTGTCAGCCTGCCTGCTTGGTGCTGGTGATGTTCTTTTGCATTTAGGTAACTTTATAGCAACAGATGGATATTTTGGGAAATATGCTTATTCACTGCTGAGGAAGAAGCTACAGCCAGCAGCCAGACTCAGAGAAGTCACATATTGTTTATTTTACACTTTGGTTTTGGTACATATTATATAAACAATATATAGCCCAAGGGTGTAAATACGTGAGTTTAAAGCAACAAAATGTAGGATTTTGTATTTTTATTTATTTAGAGTGCAATTCACTTAACCATGCTGTTGTAAATATGGACACCAGTAACGTAGCGCGTGCATTTTATATGATTACATTACTTGTGATCAAAATCTAGGGAGGTGACAACTTTGCTAACACAGCCAAACATCCATCAAGTGCAACAACACAAGACATAGCAAGCCAGCTTGTGTTACTAACCCAGTTCCGTTGCCCGCCCACCCTGCTCCGGTTCTGGCATGACATGGGCACCGCCCCCCGCCAGAATCCCCCCCCGGGCCTGAAAACCTCCTCCGCCCAGAGGTCCAAAGCTCCTGTGCTAGCGATGTAAACACCAACACTCCCCCGGTGCTCCGAGCTCCCAGTCCTGGCAGCATGGCAAATATCAAGATCCAGTTTCACCAAAACTAATTTTATTAATGTGTCCCCCTTCTTTAAAACTGTGCCCCAGTCCGGCCCCCTCCATTAGAACATTTCTAAACCTGGCCCCTGCTTTGGAGTTGCTGGTAGTCGGATTTTGTCCCATTTGGAGAGAGCCAGGCTAGCTGTTTCCAGTCTTATTCTAAGCTAAGCTAACCAGCTGTTGACAATAGGTTCATATTTACTGCACAGACTTGAGAATATCATATTTATCTCAGTAAGAAAGTGAATAAGTATATTTCCTATAATGTCAAACTACTTCTTTAACTCTGTATCAGAGGACAAACCCAAGCTTCCTGTCTCCTCTGCCCTGTTCAGTCCATGGAGGATCTGGAGGACCAGAAGCGTAAAAAGAAGAAGGAGAAGATGACTCTGGGATCCCTGTCGAGAGTGTTCGCTCGAGGCAAGCAGCGCAAGTCACTGGACCCCGGCCTGTTTGATGGTACAGCCACCCCTGATTATTACATAGAGGAGGATGCCGACTGGTGATGGTGTGTGTGTGTGTGTGTGTGTGTGTGTGTGTGTGTGTGTGTGTGTGTGTGTGTGTGTGTGTGTGTGTGTGAGCGAGCACGCGTATGTTAAATTTGTGTGGATATCCACCTGCTTTAACTGTGTGTAAAGAGTGTTTGTGTGTGAATTTGTCTGGAGGGGAAAGGGGGTAAATTTTAAAAGAAAAGCCTAAAAGACACTGCTATCCCCATAAATGTACAGTATATTACCCCTAAATTGTATGTTTGTAAATTAGATATATATTTATAGATGTACATGTATGCATATGTATATATGTTTACATGCATATAAATATATACATGGGGTTATTATTATGTGTAGACATGTTTATGCTGTATTATCTTCCAAATGGCTTTAATGTTTTATGTTTTTTTTTTATAACTGGAGACTTGAAGGACTGCTATTCATATGTAAATAGGAGTTATTGTGAAACTAGTGTTTTTAATGTAAATGTCATTTGGCTTTTTTTTACTTTACAGTTGCTTTTATCATGCTTTGAAACATTGAATTCTAAGTTTCTTCCTATTCCCAATCTTACTCAGCCCATTTCATATTATGAAAGAGGAGATATTACCTGATTGGCTTCAAAAGAAATTGATCTCTTGGAGTTACAATTGGCCAAATTCTGTTATTTTATGAAAAATAGTACTTTGTTTGAAAGGTGTTGCTGGTGCAGGATTGCCATCATGTTTTTATTTTTTTTAAATGCTGTCTCACGGTATTTAAACATCTCTCAATGTGGGCAGCTGGGAGTTATTTCATGAAGGCTTCCTCTTCCATTTTATGCTATACATCATATTATCAGTTACTATAATTAACAACTGGCCAACGAGGGTTTAAAGGTCAATCTTCCTTAAAAAATGTAATTGCACGGACCTGAGTACACAAACAAAAGATTAACAGTGATACATAGTCTGGCGCACCTCTCGTCTGCAGTTGAAACCATGTGCAAGTGCCAAAGGTTAAACAACTCATCTCTAGAAAGTCTGCGTATCATTCTGTCACTGTTAGCACTAGCCTCGTAACCTTGTTTGTGTCTGACTCATTTCTTACGGAGCGCTATCTAACATGTGCCAATATGAGACGAAGGAATGTGCATTAAACACCTGCATGATCCCTCTGTGTTGCTTTGATTAGATGTCCATTCATTGCAATCAAATTAATAATCTCCACAATCCTGTGTTGCTCCTGTGTTACCTTTTCCCTTTACAGAGTTATATTTCCTTGCATTATGAATGCACGGTCCCTTTTTTTTATTTTTGCTGTTTTGCTTTGTGTAGAAGCCCTCCTCATTTCTTGCAAATGTGGCTCTAATAATTCTATGTTAAATGCTTTGTAATTTAGGAGATGTTGCATAAAAGATTAAATCTATTGAAGTATTTTATTTAAAAAGAAAAAAAGAAGCGGTAACTTCAAATATTTATCTGCTGCAGCTGTTGCAGCCAGATGTTGAGGAGGTTTTAGCATTTTCAAAAAATGAATTATAATTGAAATGAAATCTTATTTTAAAAATAAAACTAGTAACTGAATACATCGTATGTGGCAGTTTTCTGTTCCATGAGTAATCTTGTTCTTGTGTCCCAGTCTAATGTGTCTCTCCCTCTCCTCCTGCCATTTCTAATGGCAACTCTCTCCTGCCAGTGAGTAACTCCTCATCTGTGATTACCAGCTGTCTGTTTCTGCACTCTGGGGATTATTCATATGACTCAGGTCCATTGGAAAAATTCAAGTTTGTGTCATTTTCATGTGGAAATTTAAAAGAAAAAAAAAGAAAAAGATGGTGGCCTTGCATGCAGCGTTTTTGTCAGCATGTGGAGACGAATCAGGTAAACACGCAGAGTTCATCCTGGATTCGTTGGTTCAGTATGAATCAAGTGTTTTCCTGTTGTTGAGATGGACGGTTAATGGGCAGGAGCATGATGTTTTATGAATAATCCCTGTGTCTCTAATACATTCTCCTAATGGTCTTAAGTCCTGTCATAATCATCAGATAGTTACTGAAGTATTTTAACATCTTTACTAAACCCAATACTGTAGCTTTAGAACTCACTGGACTACTACGCTCTCATGAAATATCAAAATGGGTTATTTTTCTCCTGAATTTCAGGTTTATATGGACTCAACCGTGTAGTTTTGTTTACTTAAACAATAAACCTGGTATGTACAGCACAGTTCTTTCAAAGACACATGAAGTGTATCTCCAATAAATTATTCTGGCTCCATCTAGTGGCCGTATGGTGCAATTAAAAAGACATTTATGCCAAAATGAAACAAAAAGGGTTTGCTTTTCATCCAGTTGACTCTGACTTTGATTAATGTTAATAAACACAAGCAGAAGACAGAAACAAACATATTTCTGTTGTTGATATACAAAATAAGTTCAGGTATTTTACTGTGCATCAATTGTTTTAATTGGAGGTGTATTTCTTATGTAAACACCCTCTGATTTTGTCCAGATGAGTCACTCTTTTTGATTTCCATATCCCTCTGACCCTGAACCCCTCCTGTATGCCACACCATAACTTCTCCTGACCAATCCAGACTCTGACAGCCTCACACAGCAGAGCCTGTCTGACGGAGAGGAGCAGCTGGACCGCCTCCAGCAGGCCGAGCTCACTCGAAACACATGCATGTCGCTGTGGAGGGCAGGTGCAGTCCAGGCCTGGCTGGAGGTTGTCATGGGAATGCCCATGTACATCCGAGCCTGCTCTGAAAACGTCAAAAGTGGCAAGGTACACCTTTGTTAAAAGTGGCTGTTTGTTTGCTTTGTAGTCGAGAGTATGGTAGGGTATGCTGTTCTTGTTTGATAAAGAACTGGATTTCTGTTCTTTAGGTGCTGCTAGGCCTGACAGATGAGGATTTGGAGCTGGGTCTGGGCATCAGTAATCCCATTCATCGCAGGAAACTGAGACTGGCCATTGAGGATTACAGGAGAGCTGAAGGGGACCAAGGGTGAGCAGCAGATAATAAAACACAAAAAAGATATTGTTTGTTGTTTGAGAAAAAGTTTTCAGAGTAAGTTTAATATTACTGTTCAGCAGCGGAAGAGTAAGTACATTTACAAATGTGAGGTACTTGAATAGTTACAGTCCATGCTGCTTTACACTTCTACTCCACTACAATCCAAACTACATTTATTCGACAGCATTACAGGTTTGCAGATAAAGATTTATATAGAATTTAAACCACTCCATTAAATTGTTATTCAAAATGATCTCCACCTGGACCAGATGCAACTGTAAATCACTAATAATAACACTCATGGGGTCATTATTCAGGACTTTAATTTGTAAAGGGGTTTTGCTGCCTTTACTTAAGTAAAAGATCTCAAAACCCTAATCCTAACCCTACTATTGCTGATTTGTTGTGTCTAATCATGTTCTAGACTGTCGAAAGCGTCCGAGATGGACCATCACTGGGTTGCAACATCGTGGCTGAGTGACGTGGGGTTACTTCAATACTCGCAGACCTTCCAGACTCATCTAGTGGACGGGCGAGTGCTGAACTCTCTGAGCCGCAGAGACCTGGAGCGAATCCTCAACATCAGCGACCAGTTCCACCAGACCAGTCTACTCCTGGCAATCCAGTTATTGCAGATACTCAGTTTTGATAAAGAGGTCAGATTATACTTCAAAATTCACACAAGAGTAGATGAAAAAGGGGTTGATAGTTGTTCCTCAATCACTGCATAAAGTTTTACTCGTCAACACTCACAAAACTGCTTGAGA